>NC_048595.1:135538868-135838868 GCF_003668045.3 Cricetulus griseus | reverse complement strand
TTAGCATAAAGCAGCTGCATGTCCCCATGCTGAGAGTGAATGCATTATGCA
Organism: Cricetulus griseus; assembly: GCF_003668045.3. Classification (NCBI taxonomy): domain Eukaryota; kingdom Metazoa; phylum Chordata; class Mammalia; order Rodentia; family Cricetidae; genus Cricetulus; species Cricetulus griseus. The sequence continues at coordinate 135,838,817 of NC_048595.1, read as the reverse complement.
GCTTTGGAGTGCAAATACATGTTGATCACAGATCAACCCACAACTGAGAATGTTCCAAGAGCAGACAGCTGGAAAGAGCCCTTGGAGAAATGGGAAGATTCCTCTGGGAGGAAGCTGCTTGCAAATTGTTGGTGACAGAGTGCTTAAAGTGCATTGCCATCTGTGTATTTGACCACCTAGTGATAGGAATGAAAGAACAAATGAACTAAATATTCTGATCATCTCATTTCACAATATAAAAGAGGCAAGAGACTATGAACTAAGGTAAATAATAATTCCAACATTTATCTGATGGAATTCTCCACAGCAAGGAGCATAATTTTAAATTCTTGCTGTGATATTCTGTTCCTGAGATTAATGCATTGTAAGAAATAAAGATTCTGTCAAAGAAACTTTAAGTTTTCCATCTAGAGCTGTGGTTCTCAACCTGTGGTCTCAATCTCTTTGGTATCCAAAGGCTTATTCACAGGAGTCCCCTAAGACAGGGAAAAACAGAGATATTTATGTTGCAATTCATAACAGCACCAAAATTACAGTTATGATGTAGCAATGAAAACAATGTTATGTTGGGAGATCACCAAAAAATGAGGAAATGTATTAAAGGGGTGCAGGAAGTTTGCTCAACCAAGGCAGCAGATAGTGTGTGCCCTCAGGGACCCACACCTTCCTAGTTCAATATAAAAATTTGATAATGCCTCAAACCTGTATTGGTTCTCATGTTTTCTTTTCTGTTTTTTTATACTATGACTTCAACATTCATTTACAAGGCTCTTAACATAATTGCATCAATGTAGAGAAAGTGGACATTATAGTATGTCTTTACCAGTGATGAGACTATTGCAATCATTAAGTGTTTTACGTCATGATTCACACTCTTAGATTAATGTTGACAGTACCTAACTATAGCTCTAAATGAACCAGACAAAAATAAAGAAAAATGAATTTTATTTTCATGGGCTTGTCTATTTCTACCTTTTATAAAATCCCACTTTGATTTGTTCATCTTAAATTACAAGCACATTCAGGACTTTAGACATACTTAGGTATGTTAAAAGTATTTTCAAATGTATAGAATCTTGATCAATAACAACTACTTATTATAGTGATAACTTACTAACACTGTGAATCATAGATGGTTAACTGACCATAAAGGACAAAGAATTCAGTATTATTATTTCTATTGTCTTTGGAGACAGATTTTTCCATTCAATATTTATTTCCTACCACCCCTTTATAAATCAGTCTCTTAGCATTTCCAGAAGACTCCACATTTATGAAAGTCCTGCACCTCATTTTGCTATTACTCACCTCAATAAGGGTATGTAAATCCTTGCAGAATTTAATTCCATTTATTATTGGTCATATGAAAAGTCTAAGAAGGAATTGTTATTATATCTATAATAAATATTAGTTTTGTTCCTGGCTTGCCTTTTATTAATATTGCTTCCTACATGTAAAGTAAGTGTGTGTGTGTGTGTGTGTGTGTGTGTGTGTGTGTGTGTGTGTGTGTGTGTGTGTCCACATATATCTTCATTGCTTGTGTACTTGCTGCATACCGCAATTTATTTTTCATTTCGGCTTTTTAAGACAGATTTCCTCTGTGTAAGCCTGGCTGTTCTGAAACTCACTCTGTAATATAGGCTGGCCTAAACTTCCTTCTGATTTCTGTGACCAAGACATTTGCCACCAGTGCCCAGCTCATGCCACAATTTTTATACCCTAGGCTACCAAAGAGGGCTGTGACTATATTGTTGTCAACAGGGACAAAGAAAGGCATAAGAAGTCCAAATTTTGAATAGACAAAATATAGAATGAGAATGCTCCAGTTATTTCCTCAGGAAGAAAGTCTAATCTCACTGGTTTACCCTTCAGGTTACTACTGACCCTGCTTTGTCTACATGTTGTCTACAGTTTACAGTATTAGAATGTCATCTCTCTGTTTTTACAACATACCCTTTTTATGTCACCTTTGATGAGACAGATAAAAAAATTGTGCTAGAATCTAAACTTGACATGAAATAATTTGAAGGAAATTTGTGTAAGGTGTATATAGCCCTTAGCTTTCTAACAATGCAAGACTAATAAAAATAATTGGAATTTTCTGTGTTTTTATTTTGCTGTACTTAGAAGCACAAAACTCCTTTATAATAAAATACTGTGTTGATTTCCTGTCAGCTCACTGTGTCTTTGTGTCTCCCTCATGAAAATATTGTTTAAGAATATCTTGTTGGGAAGACAGTATCATCTTAAAATATTTAAAAGCTGTCATTGTTTCAATAGGCCCAAATTTTAACAGTTTACCATATAGAGTCATACAGCTTTTGTGCTACTCATACTTTGAAGTCATTAAAGTCTTACTGATAAAATATAATTGACAGATAAGTAAAGCAATGAATGCAACTGAAATAGAGTAGAGTAAGTCATAATCAGATCAGGAGAATGGATTATATACTTTGAAGCTATCACCAAGTTTGTGAAAGGTAGTCTAAGGCAACTTAGCTTTCTTCTATGTGTGGAGACAATCTTAATTCCACCAGGAAGAAACATGCAAATATTTTCCTTCGACAATGAGGATGAACTCAGCCTTATTTGTCCACTGCCTTCTTCAGCTTCTGGCCATTTGCAACTATTTATGAGACATGTTAGTAGAATAAGGTGTGTGTTTGAAACTAAATAGCAGACTGTCTGTCTTCATGTGTGTCATATGGGACAGAACCCTTGATCTTAACCTCATTAACATGAAGTTCTAATTAGCTGAGCTAATGGGCCCAGATTGTTATAACAGAAGGTAACAAATTAAATTTAATTCCATTATTCCTTCTTATCACAGAGCCTATTATAATAGTTTAATATTCAGAGATACATATGTATATATGCAGTTTATATGTATATGTGGAATATAAATGAGAATATATATGATATCTAATAAACTAAATATTCACACTCTGATGGCCCAGACTAATAGTATGAGTTTATTAAGGACATTTAACCCTTGGTGCATTTAATGGGTAGCTGATTAGGAACCAATAGGCAAAAGAAAAAGACAAAGTACACAAGTAGATGAGGAAAATAGAAATTCTGACTTTGGCAATACAGTTAAATTGAGAAGTTAAAATATTATATATAATATTTATTCTTCATTAGCTATTTTAGGAAGCAAAACAAATAACCTATTAGCCCAAATAAGTGTGTGTGTGTGTGTGTGTGTGTGTGTGTGTGTGTGAGCAAAACCATCCCAAAAAAATAACTTTTTGGCTAAACTATGAAAATGAGGTTCATAGCTTGTGTTTGTGTACAGTATGGAAATATCACTGTATGCATTTGTTAATATGTGAGCTCTCTTTTGCAAATACTAACCATTTGTCCCTTTAATGTAGAAGCTATTTAATGTTAATGCAGTAACTTACTGGAATTCCACTGATTTAAAAGAATTAGTTTTATCAGGCTGGGTAATTTTGTCCTTGTGAAGAGAAATGAGAGCAAATACAGTTCAAGGAATTCAGTGTTAGTCTTTTTACTCTGCATCTCAAGGATTATTGATTTCAGTCAGGTTAAATTATTTCATCAGTGATATATTCTAAAGTCTCTAAAATATGTTCTGTTCTCTGAAACAATACACTAATTTTGAGATTCTTAAAACAGTATAAAATTGTTCTAGAATCTCTCTTTTCTTTCTTTCATTTTGCTGTTTTCCTCTCTAACACTCTATTACACAATATCTGGAGAGAGATTTTGATGCCATCTTTATTACACAAACAACAGAGAATGGATCTGTATTCCAAACATATAAATGAAGTGAGTGTGATAACCAATGTGGCAGTTTGGATGATCTGCACTGGATCTGGCATCATAATGAAAGGACAACCATCTTCGACATCCTAGATATCTTAGAACTCCTGTTTCTATTGACTCTTGCCATCATACTTCTTCCATAGCAATGCCCAAACACACCCTAACAGACACCTGTAGCGCGAACGTTCCTTACAGACACCCATATGTTGTTCACCTCTTAAGCATCTCCAGTTTTCAAATGTGGAGATCCAGGTTTTCTCTGTTTCATTTGTTACAGAGGTGTGACATTAAACACCCTTACTCATGACCTATATAGTAGCAGGAATTTATGGTGCAAACGCATGAGTGCCAGTCCTCTTCATCCTCACTTAAACTAGTACCAGCCAGCTATGGGCATTTGACTCTCATACCTTTGCTAAGCCACTGGCATAGATCTTTTCCTAGGCTAGAAGAATGATGCATGAACAAACATGATGAAGATCTAGGAATACAGATTCCAAGATGCTGTTTAATTTGAATTATTATAACTCTTACCAGAATTCTCATAAAGAACTGACTATCCCCTTTACCAGGTAAGGAGCAAGTTTACTGCTCATGAGAACTAAAAAACTGAATAACTTTTGCTTTTTGTGTGGCAACTCAACCATTGTAACTAATCTTGCAACAATGTCTTCATACATTTTTTAAATCAAAGAATAATTTAAAGCATATGAAATTCCTTTCTTCTTCCTATATTTTATCCAAGAATATCAACGCTTGTCTTTTCCTGATAAAAGTCCAGTGGCTTTTTGCTGTGAAACTTCCATGAAGGAAAGTAAAATTATTAATCACTTAGGGCTACACTTTCTGTCTATGAGAAATTTACTATGTAGTACAAACCAGCCACTAATTTTGTGGGCCAACCAATATAATTCTTACCATGATGATTAGGACAATAAGAACATTAATGAGAAAATGAAACCAAACAAACAAAATCATTATGTAGCAAAAGTAATGCAAAATGGCTAAAATCTAAATGTGATTAATAAGCTGCTGAATAAACACCAGTCTTTTTCCTTGAACAGGTACAGTTCTGTGGCTCATAGTGATGACTACAGTAAGAGGAACATCTGGTTCAGACAGCTATATATTCTCGCAGGAAATGTTCACACTATCGTGCTAGTATATGTTGTTCACATTGATTTCAATTTAAAATAATACATGATTTATTGAATGAGCAAAGTATTTTATTTGACCATATGCTAACAAAAACCCATTAGTATAATCAGCTGATTTTCCCATGACAAAAATTAAGCCTTTGAATGTTCAGAAAGTATGGTGAACCTGGAGAAAAACTCTTCTACAGTGTTCAAAAAAATCTCTTAAGTGTCTATAGTTAGCACATGTGTCCCAGGGCCCTCATGGCATCATTGACCAAAGTTTCTAGGTGAACTGAGAAACCATAGAAAATACTGAAGACTCCAAAGGTGAGTCCATGTGAACATTTGTACAGGAAAAATTGTGAAAAAGACAGACAGAAATAAAATGACAAATTAAAAGTTTGGAATAGGAACATGGTAGTTTCTGTAAAGATCTGAGAGCCATGAAAACCCCAAAGGTGCCAAAGAAAAGCCAAGAGTTAGTAGAGAAAATATAAAAAGAAATCAGCAATTTCCAAATAAAGGTAAAGGGATTAAAGAAAAAAATGGCTAAATATTTACTGATTAATATTGTATCATATTATTTAAATTTGCAAGTGGTTCTTAGTCTATGCAGAGAGTACCAGGTATCAGTCCTCCTAAGCTTGTAGAACTATGGAATATCAGTGAGTGTAATGAGAGCCTGTAGGTTTAAGATATCTTTATTCAGATAAACACCAGCCAAATGCAAGCCAGAGTGTGCCAGGGGCAGCAAAACAGCCAGGCCAGAGAGAAGGGGCACCCATGTGCCTTGCTGCTTCTTAAAAACCCATAATGTGTCAATCTGACCTCACCGTGACCAGGTGGTCAGGAATACCTGTAGCCAGCCCTTAGTAGGTGTGGTTATGGTATCTCCCTACAAGTGAGTTTCTTCTTTCTCTTATCTATTTCAGAAAAAAAAAACTTCATGGAAACTTTACAATTATCAAATATCTAACAGAATGTAAGGAAAATCTGAGCTAACAACCTACAGACTGGATAATTATATAATAGAGTCCTTTGATAGAAATATCAAAAATAATTCTTTCAGTGTGCTACTATGAAAAGTGACTAGATTAATACATTCTTATTCTATACTAAGTACAATATTTTATAAATTACAACTGTAGGCAAATATACAGAGATATTTAAAGCCAATAAGTGATTTCCTAGTACTTATGGTAGAGGTACAGAGACGGCAGCTATGTTTGAAGCAGAAAATATTTACTGATTTCTATAGATTTTCTATAGTGGTGATGAAAACCTATCCAAATTGATTGGAATTCTTGTCATACAACTCATTGCACACAATGAAAATGTGTATTGGAATATGCACTTTCATTCGGTGAATTACACCCTCAAAAATGTTTTTTAAGAAAAATTCTTCTTGCACATCTTAGACCTTCCTCCTCTTACATAATGACAATTTCACAATCATTTTAAGGAAAGTGTTAAATATAATTTATAATTGACAGTTACAGATATTATCAAAAAAATAAAATAGCTGAAGACTTCTGGAAGAAGAAAGGAATAGTATGAATAGAGAGTCACCAAATATTCTACAAGGTCTCATGTGGTAGTGATTTGTGCACAGCTACATTTGAAAGAACATATCAATAGCCAATTCACATTTAAAATTATTAGATGCAACAAAAAATCCAAATGCCAGTTTTGAAACTAAGCATTTGTTTTTACTGTGTGCTATGTTCATAGAATTAGCAAACTATAATTGTTTTCTCCTCTATGAACTTGTCTTTTAAAATCTAAGCATAGTTCTCCTGCTTTTAATGTGAAATATGGTCACATCTCTTTGTTATTTGCAATTAGTTAATTTTTAAATAATACAGATTTTTTAATATTTACTCAGCTCTGCTTAGAAACATTTATTTTATAGTGTTATAGTTAGCATAAACATGTATCTTTTATTTCCTTAAATCAGTCACATGTCCTAAAAGGTAACAATTTCATAATCATTTCTTTCAGCTTTAAGTTACTAGCAGTACATTGTTTTTATCAATAGCCACCTTAATGTGCAACCTCACCAGAAATCATTCTATCTACTTGTAAATCAGTACCCACCCATTAACATTTCCACCAACATGTGCAATATGTTCACCTCTGATTTAGCATTCAATTGTCTTATTCTCTGATAGCAAACTTTTTTAAATTCTATGCATGAGTGAGATCATGTGGCACATGTCTTTCTGTTATTGGCTTATTTTAGTAAACCTAACAATATGTAGCTCCATCTGTGATATGGTAAATGATTTGATATCAGTTACTTTCACAGCCAAAATTTCAACTTATAATCAGTCATTCATTGTGTATATCTATTGCATTTATTTACTGACTCTTCAGTTGATGGACACTTAAGTTATTTGCAACTGTTGACTAGTCCAGGCATTGCTTAATGAACATGAGAGTGCAAATGTCATCTCATAATACTGATTTAATTAAAAGAAATATCAAGGTGTTCTACAAATGAGGCAATGAGGATGTTATGAAAGCAGATAGTTGCTAACTTTATACATCATATCTATTTATTCCACAGACAGAACCTCAAATAATCTACATATGTAGCATACATATATACATGAATAATATTTCAACATAATAGGTTTTAATACTGTTGACCCCTTCACATTCCCTATCCACAAGTGCTTTTGGATGAGTAGAAGAAATATTACAATACATCATTCTTCAAAAGGGCAAAGATTTGTGTGGATGTGGACATGCATGCATACACACATGTAAAATGTAGGTTGGGGCAGGGAAGAAAGAGTTATACAGTTCTCTGGTCATATATACCCTTCCATACACACATAATTTTATGTGATAATATGAAAGATGGTATCTCAAGAGTCTGATTGATAATGATTTCTATTTCTCCATGAATTATTTTAACAAATAAAATTTTAACAAATTCTGGTAAAAACAAATAATTTGAATCCAGACTGACAGAAATCTATGGATCAATAAATAAATCTAGAAGGAAGTTGAGATAAAGAATAATTCTAACTGATTCATATATATACTTTCTGAGATACTAAATTTTATTCATCAACTTGCCTGGGCTGAGAGATGTTCAGAGCACTGATATTGCGTTATTTATCAAGATGTCTAAACAGAAAATTCTAAACAGATTAACATTTTGTTAATTATTGTTAATTATTAACTATTAATCAAGTTAGTTGATTTTTTAAAAATGGTGACTCGCCTGTTAAGACCATCCAATTTCTTGAAGCATCATATAAATCAGTAAATTATATAGAAGAATTATTCAGAAAAAAAGCAGTTATGTGGTATACATTTTGCTCAAGGATGTAAATTCCCAAATTTTAGGCACACTCTTTATTTAGCAACTACCTTTCAAATAATACAGCATGGTCATTAGAATTAAGAATATCTTTTTAGAGAGGAGGATAACAGGGGGAGAGGAGGACATGAGAGATCAGGAAGATTTAGTCAGGGGAAGAACTGAGGAGAGCAAGAAAAGAGATACCACAGTAGAGGGAGCCAATATAGGTTTAAAAGAGAATTCTGTCACTAGGGAAATGTCCAGAGATATACAAGCATGACACCAACTAACAATCTAAGCAATAGTGGAAAGGTTAACTTAAATGCCCTTCCCTGATAATGAGATTGATGACTGCCTTATACACCATACTAGAGCCTTCATCCAGTAACTGATAGAAGCAGAGGCAGAAACCCACAGCTAAAACAGTGATGAACTCCTGGAATCCAGTTGCACAGAGGGTGGAGTGATGAGCATAGGGCTCAAGACCAGGCTGGAGAAAGCCAAAGTAACATCTGGCTTGAACAAGGGGGAGCTCATTGATCACAGACTGACAGCTGGGAAACCAGCACAGGACTGATCCAGACCTCCTGAAAGTGGGTGTCAGTTAAGAGGCCTGGGTAACCTATGGGGCTTCTGGTAGTAGATAAGTATTTATCCTTAATATAGGAAAGGACTTTGGGAGCCCCTTCCCCATTGAAGGATACTCTCTCAGCCTAGACATAAGGGGGAGGGCGAAGACTCAGCACCAAATGATATCACAGACACTGAAGATTCCTCATGGAAGACCTCACCCTCCCCAGGGAGCAGAAAGTGGATGGGATAGAGGGCCAGTGAGGGGGAGGATGGGAGGGGAGGGAGAGGGAACTGGGATTGACATGTAGAACATGTTTGTTTCTAATTTAAATAAAAAAATAAAAAAGTATAATTATGAAACCTAAATAAACCATGGGGCTTATTAATGGCATTGTATCTTAATGACTTATTAGTTGGAAACTGGCAAAATCAGGTATGATGATAATAACAACTAAGGAAAAACTATGTAGTCCTTTTCTAATTTTCCTTTAGACATAAAACAAAAATACCATCTCCTTAAAATTTATATACAACAATGCAAAGCAAATAGTTCTCTCATTCCCATGCTAAAGAGGACAGGACACTGTCCCTAAATCCTTTTCACAGTGTTCTTTAGAACACCACAAAATTTCCTTCTTGAGGAAAAAAATCTAAACCTCAAGAAAGAGTATAACCCAGCCCAACAGCATACTAAAAGTTGCCGGGAGTGTTTTTGCTATTTAGCTTCATTGCTTAAATATATATATTTGTAATGGCTGAATATAACCATCTCAAAGAATGTCTAAATTTTGACAAATGGTCCTTATTCAGTACAAAATTACAAATTGACATTAATCCAGTGTCCGTGTGTGTGTGTGTGTGTGTGTGTGTGTGTGTGTGTGTGTGTATGTGTGAATATTTTTCTCTATGCATAACCTGCTTGATAATATCACTTCTCTATATATTTTTAGGTCTGAGCATATGGCACTGTAAAAACAATTGGTGTGCTCTTCCCTGGGGATAGACGCTTCCAAGTTCTTCAGTTAACCATATTTCTTTGTGTAGTGTTGAGGTCTTATGGGCATTTCTCATCCATCTTGATATTTCCAATAGTGTCATCCTTCTTCTCGTCACATTTGTACAGTCACATTTCTAAAGCCATACGGATTTAGTCATTTTTAAATTTAGCTATAAATTAAAAATAAATACTTTAGTGGAGTAAAGCATAGTAGATACTTTGCTTTGTTGGTGCTAAACTTTGAATTTTTAAAAATACTTATATATTTAAATATATCGCACATGGAAATGTAGGTTTAAAACCTTTATGATCACAATAAGTAATATGAGAACAGGATTTTTAAATTCCCTTTTTTGAAGCCCATGTGTATATTTTCTATCTTGATTTATGACATTGGTCACTGCTCTACATCTGTGGGAAATGATCCATGTCAGTCTAATGCCTCCTACTGTCTGATTAATTGTCCTCATTACAGACACTAAGTGATGTGGTGTCAGCACATCTTCACCTGAGAACCCTTAGTGGCTCTGACACCAATATTGATCTGTCCCTTTACTGCTGTTATGAAATTTGTCCCAGTTTGCTTTGTAAGTTGTGGATCACCTAGAATCCTTTCCCTCAGCTCCTGCCAGTTCCCTTCTCACACATTGCTTGTGGTGAGCTTTATGTGCATGGCAAGTGGTCAGCTGCTCTATTTATTGGTTTTCATTTATTTATTTATTTATTTGCCTTGTTGCATTGATTGCTTACATCTTGCCCTTTGTATTAGATTTCTGGGAAAAAGATTTCAACAGCCTTAGCTTTAATACCTCTTTCCAAGATGAAAACCTGGATAAATTATACCACTAGTATTTGATCAAGTACTTTTCCTCTGACCCCAGGCACTTTCATAGGCTAAGATAATGCAATGTTCTTGTTTGTATTTGTGTATAGTTCAAAACAATTTAACAATTTTAGCACAAGTAGAATGCTAAAATATAGGCCAAGATAGTCTAACAGTGGAGCCAGTGTTTATCCCTAGAGCACAAATGGACTTTGGGAGTCCATTCCCTATGGAGTAATACTATTGCAGCCCAGATGCAGAAAGAGGGCCTGGACCCTCCCCCAAATAATGTGACAGACTTTGACACCCTCCATAGAGTGCCTCACTATCCCTGGGAAGTGTGTGGGTATTGTTTTGGGGGTGTTGGTGGGGAGCATGGGAGGATGGGAAGGTGAGGGAATGGAGGATGGGTATGTAAATAAGTTTGCTTCTAAAACTAAAAAATTTAAAAAAAGACCTCAAAATTAACTTTCAAAATTAGTGGTAGAAATGAGGAGAAAGAAAAAGTAAAGATTAGTTTTCTTAGGATCAGAAAATATTTTTAGGAAAAACATTTTAGCAAATGAAAAGAATGCCAATTAAGACTCCTACTTATTGGGGGGAAAGTTCTTTTCTTTTCATGAAATGCCATCATCTGGGAAATGGACTTGAAGTTATAAAAATCACTTACCATAGATTTTGGCATCTTAAAAATTGTTACTTGATATTTTAAATTTAAAATAGAAGAAATAAACCAAGTGAAAAAGAGTGTCTCTGAAAGACTGACTTCCAGCCCAGAAAGATCCTTTCAGTCCTCTCAAAGCCATGGTGGTTTATCTTGCCAATGCTGGTTCTTTTCAGAGCTTTACCTCATTCTGTTATAACTAAGTTGTGTGCCTGATAGATATTTAATGAATAAAGGGATCTAATACAAACTTATACAGGAGGCTATACATCAATTAATAATGTTCATAAAACATTAAAGGAAAAACAATCATCTCAGTATTTCTTTCCAGTGACTGATTTCTTTTGTTATTAATTAGTTCTATGAGTGTTTCACATTAAATAGCATTGCTTTGATAATATTTGTCATCCCCAAATTTTCAAAGATTCCCTCATTTCCCTATATGCTCAACTTCATGTCCAAAAGTGCTTAAGATAAATTTGTACTGCCCAAAGTACATATTCTTGGTTTTGTGCTTGCCATTGTTATGTGACCAACTCTTGTCTTATAAAATAACTCAATTTATCTAGAAAGCATTTAATCATGTATGACAAAACCACTGTGTTTTACTCACTCTGGAGCTTTTTGACATGAGGCTGATTTTCATTTCTATATAACTGAAAGGTCACAGGGAACAATGTGAATAGAGAAGTCTGAGTAACAATCTCTGTTCATGGTTTTCATATTTTAATTTGATTGAAAATTAGATGCAAATTACAGACTACCAAAAAATTCACATCTCTTTAAGTGTTACTTTAGAATGAAAATGGTTTTCATTGTTTTTCTCCAAATAATATAATTTTACAGCTCTTATTGATAAGATAGCAAAATAAAGGTATGAAAGTGTGTTCTAAGTTCATTTTTGCCACTCACTTGAAAATATGTGATTTTCTCACAATTTCACATAAATGTTAGAGCACAAGAATTTGATAATCTCAAGTTGAAGCCAAGGACATGGCTATATTATCTTATAGACTGTGATCATTCTTTGCATTTTGGAAAAATATACCTTGAGCTGCAGGACAGTCAATCAACAAAAATATTTTGATATTTTGTCAATCTTCTTTTTGCTTAGACAATGATTCTTTTTATTCAATTATAATTTTATGGAAGACAGTTATTAGTCATTTTACTTTCAAGACATTTTGGTTTTAGTGCTGTCATTTAATGGAATTTTCTCAAATGAGGTCTCACTATGTTTCATTTGGTAGCCTGAAATTCTCTATGAAGTCTAGACTGTCTTGTTTGCCTGATATTTCTTCTGTTTGTATTTTGCTCAAGCACTTTGAACATAGGTACAACCTCAATACTAAGAAAACGTTCTTGATGCTTCATTTGAGAAAAAATGCAATGACATTGATTCATTTGCTAGTAATGTTACCTTTGATCTTTTAAATAAAGTAGTGTGGCAGTTAGCCTGGAATATTGAAATTATGAGAGAGACAGCATCTCAGTTCCATACTGAGTAAAAAGGAGAATGTAAGAAGGAGAGCAGCATTCATTTCTCTTTGGTTTCTGGCTGTGGATTCATTGATCAGACACTATTCACTACTGTTGCTATGCTTTCTGCTCCATGATGGACTGAACCCCAAGTAATGATCCAACATAAACCCTTAATGTCTTGGGTGACTTTTGGAATATTGACACACAATGAGAAAAATAAACAATGCAGTGTTGTCTACCAGGTTTCTTCTCTAAGGAACTGCCATTTTCCACTTGGAATCAGTTATTGATTTGAACAGAAATAGAGTAAGTCTATACAGTTACTGATATCCCATCAAAATTCAACTACATATGTTAGTAGCTATTAATGAATACTAATTAAAATGGACCAATTCAATAATTTATCATGTATAATTAGGTATGTGTGTCCAACAGTAAAACAAAAATGCAGATTTATGAAAAGTACTATATATAATATAAAATTGTAATCCTATATGAGCAAGAATGTCAGAAAATTTAGGTGTGATTTCTTTTTTGAATTTTGAGACAAGGTCTCATCATGTTTCCTTTGGTAGCCTGGAATTCACTATGAAGTCAGGATTGGCCTTCAAATTCTAGAAATCTGCTTGCCACTACTTTTCTAGTGCTGGGGTTAAAGGTACATAACATCATTTCTAGCAGTTTGGCTCAAATTTGAGATTTATTCCCCTATGCAGATTAAATATGAGCTGAAAACTTAATGGTAAGTATCAATAATACATAATCTGATCACCAGTTTCCCAACTATTAATAAAAGCAAGAGGGGTAGATCTTCTTTCTCTCATAAATCTTCATAGATGAATAAATCTCAGACAGAAAGAAGAATTAGGCTGAGTCATAAATTAATAGAACTGTAGGATGTGAATAAAGAAGTAAACAATTTATGTCTACTAAGACCTTGGTAACTACCATAGATTTTATTCTATATTCCACTGAAGAGCATAGAAGTATACAAATGATGTGAACAGTCTAATCTGTTGATATATGGATATACTTTATTATAAACTTCCATTTTATTTGTTTTGTTTTGTTTTTCAAGCAAGGTTTTACAGTGTAGCCTTGGCTATACTGGAACTCACTCTGTGAACCAATATATCAGGCTTGGCTCAAAATCACAGAGATCCAACTTCCTGTGCTTCTTCAGTGCTGAGATTAAAGGTTTGTACCACCTCCCCCCCTGCCATTATTATAATCTTATATGAATAGAAACTCTTATGAAAATGTGCTTTTATTATTTGCCAAGTTTTATCACTTTTCTGAAAATTCTTTATATATTTCTTCATTTTATATTTGTAATACACATAATAATCAAGGGGAAACAAAAATATATATCATAATTTAAGTTATAATATTGCAATCAATACAGTCCTGACTAAGCAATGCATGTACACCACCTAGTCAAGTGTATAAACACAGTAATAATTAAAACATGAAAAGAAAAATATGGATAAAAATGACTGACAAAATATTCAGAATAATCATTTTCAAAGTCTCTTTTGTTTCTAGGTTTGAGAGAGTGATTGTTAATTTTACAGTTCTTTCTTTATGTTTCTTTTGAGGCTCATATATTACATGTTACTTAATATGGGATGAAGAATGACGGGTTCCCATATATCCTGATGGCTATTTCCCTTTCCTTGGTCAGTCAAGGTGAGTCTTTGCTCATCCATCATTGGCTTTACAAATCTAGGGCACAGTTTCTTCACAGCACCTTTAGTGTTCTCTCCTGCATGGTGATCATGTATTTTACAATTAATTGGGGGGATAGTATCAGCTTAAATAAAATTTTAGAGCCCCTAGTATGGTCTGACATCCCACGAAAATAGAAAGCATGGCCAGGGAAAAGATAGCTTTGTGTTTATTGCAATTTACCAGGGCAAAATTATTGCAGCTTATAGAAATTATTGAAAATGAATACAAAATACTTTGCTTTCCCACCAGTATTTCTTCAGCAGACTAGAAACTTAGTGCATAAATTAAGTGAAGTCTGGTGTCAAATTTCCATAAAATGTTATGGTATGGAATAACAACTTAAATATTTCCAAACTAAAGTCAATCATCAGAGTTTATATTTTATTATTTGTGCAAGTAATTTGTTTAATATTAATAATCATAATCAGCAAGCAAAAGTCACAGAATTTTGTATGATCATTTAGACTTTTACACCTGGAGAAAAAAAGTAAAATATTTTGTAACAATGGAAGCTGTTTTTTAAATTCAATATTTAGCAAACTAATGGAGATTTTACATATGAGAAAAGGAAGATAAAGAGAAAGTGAGAAAGGAAATTAAGGAATGACAGAAGATATTTTACAAATAAGCATAAATATGATAAAAGTAGAATGTCAGGAAAATGTAACTCAAACATTTTATTCTCTAATGTACTATCACATGATAGAGGGAAAACAAAACTGTAGTTGGAGTTAGGACTGTGTAGCAATGTAGCAATATCTTATTTATACTTCAAAAAATAAAGCTTGACTGAATATCACAGGGAGGAGCTAGCCACTAGTTAACCATAGAGGTCTGAATGTATGTACAGACAGGAAGTGATAATGGTTGGGCAGAGAGAGGAAGTGATAAGGCTGGAGGAGACAGGTCCTTGGTCTCTTTCTGGCTGGGAAGTTAATGAGGTAACTTGGTCCTTCATTTCTCTTATCTTTCAGCATTTTCCCTTATACGTGACTCTGGGCTTTTATTATTAAGGTCTATTAGAATGCCTGTGACATAGCAATGTCATATCAGCTGCATCAAACAGAGATAAGACAGCACACCCATCTGTAAAAAAAAGTGTGATTTTCTGCCCATCACCATGTCTGAAAAGTGAGAAGATGACTTAGTTATATTGTAAAAATTTGTCTTCTATAGTATGGAATGTGAGCTGCACTGTTACTTTAGGGAAGAGGTGCAGCATGTTTATGACACAGCTTTTATGTATGCCCTAAAATCATTAGTCATCTAAAAGGACAAAGACTCTGAATGTCCAATGAACACAGAGAAGAAACAAACCACATCATTTAACTCCTCTACAGATTCCTATAGAGTGCCTGGAAACACCAATCTGTAATAGGCCCAGCTGTGGATCTTGCTTCTTACTATTGTGGCCTGAGTGTTGTCTCATCATATACTGTGAAATTTTACATAGCCACATTGTTTTTGAGCCATATTTGATGCATTTCCATGCATAATGATCTCACAAGGTGGCATACAGCAAAATGAAATTAAATTCTTCATGTCATGGTCTGACTATATTTAGCAATGTTTTTCAAATTCTTACTTTGTCAAATTTCTAAACCCTGAGGATCAAAACACAGGATAGTAGGACAATGGACTATTACTTATATTGAAATGATAAATCATTTTTCATACACTTATGCTTACTGGCCTGTCTTGACTTAAATAATACACAGGTATCCCACTAGCATGTTCTATGTGCTCTCTTAAAATATGTATGATCATATTTCCATTTCTGCAAAACACACATTCAGTTTGTATGTTTCTTATGTTTTCTGTTCTATTATAACAACATATCCACATTAGGTAAGTTTTAAAGAATAAAACCTTCTTACCATCCTGGAGTCTGAGAAAATCAAGGATGAGACACTGCAGGTGCTGAAGATCTGATAAAGACTACATATTCTAGATCTAGAAGCTAAAAATCAGCCATGTGGGAAGTTGCTTGATATTATTCAAGGGCTGATCACCCTTTAAAAGCTTCCTGCCTTAATGTCATCACATTAGAATCACCTTAATTTTTAAAGAGACACCTTTAAGCTATACAATGTATAGAGCAAGGGGAAATACAAATCTAGAGATCTGTGTGTATAACAGACCATAAATTAAATGCTGCTGGAAGAGGATAATGATAGTGTTCTTGATAATGTTCATTTTTTCTGAGGCCAAGTTTTTATGTCACTGAAAAGTTTAATTCAGATAATATGTAAAGTGTTTAGAAAACTATTTGCACATTTAAGTGTCATATTATTAACTATTATTAATATTATTCTCTATAGAACACAATAAAGATGAAGTTTATAAAGTTGTTAATATGACTTTCAGTATTACCATCATTGAATTGTTAGAGATAGAATGCAACAGGGTGGAATGTTTTCAATATCCTCCTAAGTGGGGATATTTATGGGAGAAGGGAGGCAAAATAGTAGCATGTCACAGGAATAACACCCTACCAATATCTCTTCCCTAGAAACTAAGTCACTGCTAATTACAGATGTTATAAAGGCAGGTCTTAAAACTTGGCATCACAGTAGGTTATGCTATTATTACAGTTATGAAATACTGCTAGACTTTTACTGAAGTAAATAATGGTATTTACAGATTAATATTCATTTATTTAACTCATGATAGCATAAGACAATCTAACATGAAACCTTTTATCCCAGAGCTTCCATCCTGATATTAATTTCTCCCAATGAATAAAACATATTATATTTGCTTGCAGCAGAAAACAAAAATGTATGAAATCATAAAGTTTTTGTTTTTGTTTTTTGTTTTTGTTTTTTGTTTTTTCGAGACAGGGTTTCTCTGTGTAGCTTTGGAGCCTATCCTGGCACTCGATCTGGAGACCAGGCTGGCCTTCAACTAACAGAGATCCGCCTGCCTCTGCCTCCCGAGTGCTGGGATTAAAGGCGTGCACCACCAACGCAGGGCCAATCAAGGTTTGAAATGATGGAATGTTTATTTTCTTATTTGGAAGCAGTCTTTTTGATATTGATTAAATTTATATATCCTGTGGTTATGTAAAATCACTTTCAGTAATTATAGTGGTTTTTACAAAAATATTATAAAAATGAAATCACTCAACGTAAGTAGCAAGTAAGGGTAGGCATTGCAAAAGGGTTAGCATTTAGACCATACTAAGAAATTCAAACACTCATTAGCTATGCAGGTTTGGAATTCCCCAAGTCCCCTCTTGCCTGGCCCTAAACACCCCACCCCCACTACTTGTGATCTCTCCTGCTCTACTCCTGCTGTGGCCACTGCTGCTGCTTCTGAGTCACTGAGAGGCCCAAGTTAACTCACAGCAAAGACTGCTTTTGCATCTGATTCAGTTTCTTAGTGGTATTTTTGGGTTCTGTACTTGGGGCATAACAAGAAACAAATAAAAAAATAGAGATTTAAAAGCCCACTCCATATGGTGGGATACCTTGATCAGGGCTTGGTTCCCCCTCAACTTAGTATACCAGAATTTGTTGACTCTACAAGGAAGGCCTTAACCCCTCTGAGGAGTGGAGGTGGGAAGAGTGGAGGTTGGGGGGGGGGGGCAGGAGACAGGGAGGGTAGCAACTGGTGTAGGTATATAAAATGAAAAATATTTTAAAAATAAAAACCAAAACCAAAAATGTCATATATACTCTCTTGTTTATTATAACACTACATACAATAATAAAAATGGAAATAATGTCAATGTCTGTGAGTTGATTACTAGCTAACAAAGCACAATTATATGCATGTTAGAATATTCTGAAAACCAAAGAATGTTGGGTGGGGCTGAAGATTATTATGTGAAATTAATTGGACACCAAAGACAAGTATCCAGGGACCCATGATTCTGTTTGAATGCATTATCAAAAAAAGGTGATACCTTATATTTTAGGGTCCAATAACTGATTTCACAGAATTGTGACTAGTATAAATAATATAATATACACATATGTATATATGTACTTATAATATTTATAATTGGGTAATTGGGGCTTAGAATATTGCATTAAACTTCATCAAAGAAAGTAGTCTGGTGTGGGAATATGCATTAGAGTGACTATAATATTAAGTATGTGCAGCATGTCTCAAAATGATGAAAGAAGTTGAAAATCTTCAAATGAAAAATATATTCTATACACATATCACAACACCACATATTATCGTGTGTGTGTGTGTGTGTGTGTGTGTGTGTGTGTGTGTGTGTGTGTGTGTGTGTTGTGTGTTGTATATGCATACATATGCATACATGTTTTGGGGTTTTTTTATGTGTTGGTAAACATTTTCTGAACCAGAAACTATACAGTATAGCCGATTCCTTTCTTCCTATTACTGCCATCTGTTATCTTTACTTTCCTAAGAACATACTATGGATGTAGAATCAAAGTTGAACATTTTATTTCCTATTCTCTCTTTCTATGCCAAACATACTTTGGCATTTTAAGTACTTTATCTTTTCTTGAATAAGTTGTGGAGATTTTCCTGCAGAGGTTAAAAAAGTTAAAAATTGTGGCAGCAAAAGTTGAAGAGTTTAAATACATTAACTATGTTTAAAATTAATTTTGTATATTTAATAAAAATTATTTATTCTTCTTTTCAAGCAAATTTTGTGTCAGGGATAAAAATCACCCTTTAGCCCTGAATGAATAGGAATCCTTGCCTGTCTGGATTTTTTAAGCATTCAAATAATATTAGCTTTTAAATGTGGTAATTAGCTCAAAAAAGTTGTCTGACTTCCAAACAAAATATTCTGCAATTACACTTTATTTACTTTTACTAAATGATCATGAGTAATATACTAAAACAGTAGGTGCCATCTCTCTTTTATCATGGGTGATGTGGACTCAGCATAGCAGAGCCTCTGTAAATGAATGAGATGTGATTCTGAGCTTAGGAAATGCCCTGAGACTGAGATGTGGGCAGGTGATCATTACTTGTGTTCCCTACATACACAATCTCTGGCACCACTAATTGCATTGTTTAGTTCACTACTCTTCTTCTTTTCTTCTTCTTCTTCTTCTTCTTCTTCTTCTTCTTCTTCTTCTTCTTCTTCCTCTCTCTTTCTCTCTCTCTCGTGTGTGTGTGTGTGTGTGTGTGTGTGTGTGTGTGTGTGTGTGTGTGTGTGTTCCTTTCCTGGTTCTCTGTCTTTCAGCTATGCAAACTCCAATTACATATCCATTTGTTCACATGTTAAATTTCTCAGACTTGCTGTAGCCATTGACTTTATGGGACAATTGATACATCAAAGAACTGAGTCAAGAGGTCAGATAAAATTTCTCTTCCAAAGTTTCACACTGACTTTACAGAAAGCTGAAAGGATTCACAAAATAAATCTAGCCAGATAGCTTGAATAAATTCCAGTATTCAAATGCATGCTGCTATATGAAACTATTGAAAGCCTTTTATTCTTATTGGAAAATAATTTTTCTTCATGTAACCAAAGACAATTTTCTGCACTAAATATCTAAGAAGTAAAATCATCCTTGTCTAATGTTTACTATGAGAGATAATTAAATCTTAATTAGCTTCATCATGATACTGGTGAGTCATTCAAGAAATATAAAGTATTCTTTTTGATTGCTCTTCATACAAAATTATAACATTTAATCTTCTTATCCATTTTTAACATTTCAAAATTTGGTGATGAATTTAACAGGGGAAGATTAGGAAACACACACCTGATGAGATAGCAAGAACATCCACAGAAATATGTTTCATATGATCACTGAAGTAATTACTTTGAATTACAACCTGCAATTACATTCCCCTCCAACCCCAGCCATCTATCTGTCTGTTGTAAAGAAATTTCAACTCAGCAAATCAGAAAAGCTTATTGCTAATTAATTTCTTGCACCTATATTCTCCAATTCAATTATAAAAGTTCCATTCATTCCATCTCACCACCTTGAAATCCTTTTGTTTTACATCTAATTTAACTTGTGACATTTGGCAATAATTGTCAATTTACAAAATTTAAATAAACAAATGCCAAATGTACTGTTATAGAACAATTTCCCAGATTGTATGAGATCTTGGGTAAACTTCTGAGACTCTCAAACTACAAAAATCATTTAAATAGTTACTGGAAGTTTTGCTAATTGGTAACATGCTTGACTCACAAGCACCGAGTTCTGTTAGAAACATTCTAAAATGCAGGGCATGGTGGCTGATGCCTGTAATTCAAGAGTTGAGGTAGTTGAGACAAATGATCCCCATGGTTCTCACTGACAAGCCAATACAGCCTACCTTATGGCTTCTAAGAGTCATTATCTCCTAGGAGGTAGATGGTATTCCTGAGGATGACACCTAAGGATGACCTTTCTTCTTCTTCTTCTTCTTCTTCTTCTTCTTCTTCTTCTTCTTCTTCTTCTTCCTTTTCTTACTCTCTCTCTCTGTTTCTCTCTGTCTCTCTACACACACACACACACACACACACACACACACTTCAAAATTAATAATTTAAAGAGAGGAATTCCATTTTATTTTACCTTAAATCATAGATTTCCCGTACCCAACTTAAGATGTTACCTTATTTTGAATTCTGTCCCTCAAGTCATAGTTTTGTACCCAAGAAACATTGATCTGATATATAACTCAATCTAGTCATCCTTGCCACTCATTGTTTAAATATATATGTAAATTTTTATGATTGCTTGCAACTAAATTATACTGTTTCCTGTCTAGACTCAGATCTTACCATGTATCATCTGCTTTACACATGTTCTGCATACATATTTTATAGACACTTTTGACCATAGACAGAATAAAAGACAAAGCAAACTTAAAGGTTGGATCCTTGATAATGTTAAAATGCAGTTTTGAGAAGTATTCTATGATGGGGTGATGCAATACATGGCTATTTACTTCAAAGAGAGAGCTTACAACAGACTAAAGTAGGAATACTACCAAAGTCAAATTTGGTGAACCAATCAGTTTTATTGAGAGTATGTATGAGAATACGGAAGCAGGAAAGTCTCAAAGATAGCTGCAAATTACCAAAAGCCAATCCAAGTATGGGTGGTAGTTGTCAAATGCTTACAAAAAGAAGCATACTTCACAGCCCGCATGCAGCTCAAGGTTGGAGAGTATTCCATTCCTCCTGGTCTAAGACTCTTCCAGTCACCTTGGCTGGGATCTACTTCCTTCAGACTCCTCACCTTGTCTCAGAGTTTCCTTTGCACTTTGGCTCATCAGAGAGTGACTTTCAGTACTTTTTATTGTTTACTTTTGGGTGAGAGGGCTGGTAAATCTGGTTTGTTTCAGGAACTTCCTGAAAATATGTTGACTTGTGTACTTTCTGTTTTAAGCTTCTGGAAAACATGGGATGTTTCAATCTTGGAAGAAACTGAAGCTAGCTTTAGATACTTTGTTACAGGAAGTCTGCAATCATATTTTACAGGTCTATGAATGAGAAAAGGCTGCTTCTCATTTTATAACTTTAGCACTAAATATACTTTTAATAAAGAGTGTGAATGGATATGAGGTAATAGTAACTATGAAAAAGTCTAAGAATTATTATTGAAAATTTTAATAAGCATCAAGTGAATGGATGTTTATTTTCAGTGACAGGGTTTAACATTTTGTCTCAGTCCAAAGAGTTGTTTACAATTAACTATCGCATTTGATTCCCCCAACAGACTCACCACTCCCAGGAAGATTAAACCTACCATATTCCACATTTGCAACTTTGTAACAAGTGTGTCAGACAGCATAGCCCTTGGCCTTATTTGAAAAGGTTTGTTCACCGGCATTTACCAGCTCCCATCAAGCTTGTCCCTATCTTGCATGCCTATGAAGCTCACTTTTCTAACTCTTTGCAGGATTCATATTCTTTCTATCCCGAGTAAATCCTGGATGATTTAATAACAGCCTTCCCAGCAGCACCTGGCTCATTTCTTCAGGCATATTCTCTTTCATTCTGGAAGTGAATGTGGTTGGATGTATATAGGAATTTTTGGGAAATGAAATTTTAGTTTGTTTTCTTTTCTCTTTTGTTGCCCCAGAAGAATATTTCATGGAAGGCAGGTTACCTATTATTCCATAAAGATATACAAATAGAGACTAGTGATACAAAACTCTAGAGATATTTAATTTGTTTACTAAAATATGCTGAACAAAATATTGACAGGCAGAAGGTTTCACCTAAAGAGAAAGATGAAATTATCAAGCAAGGAGTATCCTGGATTTAGCTAAATAGTAGAGACTCACAAGGCTTGAAATAAACATGACATTGAGTACAATAAGAAACCTTAATTTTGGGAATATTAGCAGCTTTTTACACACCATCACCCTGTAGTGGAATAAAAATAGTACCAGAATAAATGCTACTCTGTATTGGCAATGCTGAAATCCATCAACAAAACCCAGAAAGATCAAATTACCTTTAACTGCAAAACAGAATTAAAAAGTAGCTAACACCTCAAGGTTTGGTGTCATCAAAATAAAATGTGCAATATTTGCGGGGCAAATTTATAATTGTTATTCATTTAGAGTAGCAGTTAACTAACTGCAACTAGGAATAAAAGCACTCAGTAAAAACAAACCCAGAAACTCAGAAAACAGATACTAGAAAACAGGATTAGTAGGTAGAAATATTAAAGGGAAGCCAAGGGCCTTCTAAGAAACTTTGCATGGTGCTACTCTGTGCCATTTCTCAGGTTACATAAGCACCAAGGTTACCTTAGAAAAGTGGTGTTGAGGAAGAAGTCAGTAAGTAAATAAAAGGGGAAAAAAACTAAAAGATTAGACCATGTAGGGAAAAAGAAAACTCATCAGTGCTAAGGTATCACAAAATTCTATATGTAGCCTAAACATTTAATACATACACAACATGACAAGAATTTCAGCTATGAGAAAACATGGTGTAAAATAATAAAATTATGTGTGTTTCCAGACTATGGCAGACAGGATTGGAGTAGTAGTACTGAGAAGAATGTGTTCCGGTTTCATGAATTACCCTAGTCCAACATTATCAAAAAGAATATATTAAAGGAATATGATATTAGAACAAAATTTTAATTTGGAGATAAAGTGAAGATATACATCATAACCAAATAAAAAGAAAGAGGTAAATATAAGTTCAACTGTAAAATGTATGTGTATTTCTTTTACTTTCATTTTAATTTTAAATTTTTACCTAATATTGTTTGAACATCTTTTTCCATGAAGCAACTCCTGCCAGGATCTCCTTATTGCTCTACTTACCCAAATTTATGTTCTTTTTCTCTTTCAACATAGAAAAAAATCCACAAAATCAGTATACATCTAGGGTCATGATTTAGAATTTTAAAGTACTAATAATCAAACTAAAAAACAAAACCCTATAAAACTTTAATTTTAACGTCAAGGTTATACAGTCTACTGAAAATAAAGAGCAAAATCTCAGGGTTAAACATTTCTTCCAAAATTTTCTTCTCCTAGAATTAGAATGGAAGACTGAGTGAAGGGTAGATTCTGCAGGGAAATATTGGAACTGATGTGGTCATTTCATATTGCTCATGGCTCTCTCCAGCCTTGTAAATGAACTCTTCCCACATGCCAGGACTGACAGATCCAAGGCTTCATCTTACTTTTTCCCACAGACCACACAACTAGAGGAAGTAATATAACTGTAGAAGAGATTAGACTTATGCAAAATATATACACATTTTTCTTGATAAACTTCCTCAAATGATACCAAAAAGGAAATGAATACCATAGAGAAGATGGATCAAGTGAAAAGAAATAGTGAAAAAGAGACCTTTAAGACTAGAAATAAATGGAACAAAATAAAAATAAATGAATCAGGGCAAGCAGCTTTAAATGTCCTGGAAAAATAATTAAAATTATATAGAGAAGACAATATACAAAGTTATTGTAATGGAAAAATTGCACAGAAATTAAAAGTGATTTTGATTATGATCAGAAAAACCAAGAAGTAAGTAATAAGGTGGTGGGATTTTAAGAAGAAATTAAAAATTGAAGAT
Organism: Cricetulus griseus; assembly: GCF_003668045.3. Taxonomy (NCBI): domain Eukaryota; kingdom Metazoa; phylum Chordata; class Mammalia; order Rodentia; family Cricetidae; genus Cricetulus; species Cricetulus griseus. The sequence goes on along the minus strand of NC_048595.1, from coordinate 135,814,308 downwards.
CATACAGATTATGCAAACAAAAGAGAAAACATAAAAAAGTGGGAAAATTTTTTTTGAAAAGTGTGGCAGCATAGAAAACACACACAATCAAAGTAAAGGAATGGTAGAAGTAGAAGATAGGGGGAAAACAAAAAACATCCTTAAATTAATAAGGACAATCAAAATACTTAAACTAAGTTTGAATGACTGATTTGTTAGTCATATCAAACTAAAGGACTCCATGAGTCTACAAGGAAAAGTCAATATGTGCCACACATTAAAAGCTTCAATTTTATACTTTTGTTACTGAAGCTAGTGGGAATATGTTTTCCTATATCTGAAGCAAATAATGAGTTGAAAAAGATTTATAGCAGAGAAGGAGATGAAATCATGCTTGGTTACTAAGAAGGAGTCTGGTAAAGTGGCAGACATAGAAGATATTTGCAGATGATGAACTTTTGGGATCAGAAAGAAAGAAAAATTGATGAGAGAGGTCAAAGAGCAAAAGTACAGAGTAGAGACATGTATTATATTCATTTCCAAAGAAATGATAGCTGTATGAGACATTCACCAACTAGAGTAAAACTCGTGGTCTACTGCACTGAACATGGATCATTCATTTTTGCTGGTCTAGTCATAGAGTACAGACTCAAATCAGGCTATATACCAGGAAGTAGCATGTAAAGCTAAACAAGTACCAGGCTACACAATGACAGAAATAATGTAAGAATGTAAACTAAAAATTCATGGCATAGAATAAGAATAAGATCATAAGGTAAAAACAATATTATATGAATAAAAATGAAAGTGCATTTTATGCTTGAAGAAAACTGAATTATTTTACATCCTTTTATCTTAGTTATAAAACTGACTTTTATGAGGCTGTTAGCTTAGTAATTATCTCCCTATAGTGAATAAAGATGTTTTATATCTAGTCCAATCTATACTACTAATGCTTCTAATAGAGTTCTTGTCAATAGGAAAGGGAGAGTGAAAACCTAGTTTTCCTTTGATTCTTCAACTATTGGATTTTTTCCTGGCTGTTTTATTGTTCTGTTTTGTGTTGTTTTTAATATTATTAGACATTATATGTTATTTAGAATTTATTTAGAAAACTTTCTAAATAATGCAGGAGAGCAAACTAAATGGATTAGTAAATGAAAAATAGTATCCTTATTCATATCATCCCCAAACTGTCCCATTCACTTATGACATTTTACTGATGGGCATATTTGATTTGGAATGAGAAATGTTTTTGATAAATGTTAGTGCCATTTCTGGGTAGGGGAAAGAAATCCTCCACAATTGCACTGGAGTACTGTAGCCCCATGCTGCATCCTATTCTGGGCTCCAAGCAGAAGCCAAGACTTCTTGACTCTAGAAAGACAAATGGGTCAGAGGAGAGAGGAGACAATCCACTTTCTGTTCCTAGTGCTCTCAGAGTATTCTAACTTCTCCTGGAAGCTCACCAGATAAGTTTTCTTTTTCACAACAGTCTCCATAATTCATCTCCCTCCTCATGGCTAAATGTAGTATATTCTTCTAGAATACAGGGGCTGGTGAGCTGGATCAACAGTTAAGTCTTGCTTGGGCAAAGGATACAAGTTCAGTTCTGAGCACCAGTGTCAGAAGCACAAAATGGCCTATACCTCAGATGCAGAAGCTTCAACACTGTCTTCTTGCAGATACATGTACACATACACATACACACAAATACCTAGACACACACACACACACACACACACACACACACACACACACACACACACACACTTAAAGTAAATCTTTAAAAATTATACATGAAGTAAAAGTACTCATCACTCTACAGTCACTCTATCAAAGCCCTGAATCAGTTGCTACTGGTTAAATTGGAGGAAATAGGCAATAAGGCTCAAGATGTGGAAGTCATTTGTCTTGATTGTCTTCATCATCTTGTAAATATATTTTTTGCCTTGTTCCTAATATCCCTCAGAGAATGTGACTCTCATGTTGTGGGCTTTGTCTGCAGAGCTGGGGAATTCTCTTGTGTCTCTTCCTCAGTATAATTGGTTCATGGGGAACAAAGAATTCTTTTCCTTCAGTAGAATTTCATTTACTGATTTGTAGGTGCTCCCTTGTGATCTTTGTGTGTGTGTGTGTGTGTGTGTGTGTGTGTGTGTGTGTGTGTGTGTGTGTGTGTTGTGTTTCCCACAAGCTTTTTAAATGAATAATTAAGCAGAACCAAATAGAAGGCATAGAGAGGGGATTCTGATGGTGGGCAACCCTTTCATAAAGAAGTAGACTAGTCTCCAAAGTGATTGACATTACACTTCCAAATGGGGCTATGCCCAGAATTTTCCTAATCCCATTTATAGTTATGCACCAAGCATGGCTCACATAGAATTCAAATAAAAGTGTCACAGTAAAAGCCTATGGGAACTTTAGTCTTTGAAGTATCAAGTTTCATAAGTTATGGGATTTGACCAAATTGCAGATAGAATGCATTGTTTACTAAAATTTAAAATAACTGTCTTTATGATATTAAAGCCATAGTCATTATTCTAATGAATCTTGCATTGTGAATTTTTTATGAGTTTTTATTTTAATATAACCAGCTAGGAATCATTTTAATTGTAGGAGAATAATAATAAATTATTCAAGGTCAATGTTTAATTGTTCAGCCAGCCATGGAAGCTCATGCCTGTAATATCAACACATGGGAAGTAAAAGATCAGGAATTCAAGGATAGAATTGTGAGACGTCAGACCATGTTTAGCAGGGTGAGAAAAAAAAAAAAAAAGCAGGTGCAAGCAGGGCGGTTGAGGACTTCTCAGAAACAGTCCCCTGCTCATTATACATGGAAATACCCTAACATTGAGATTGCATTGGGGAGGAGGAATGTTTCCCCACCAGATGATTACCAAAAGATAGCCAAATATGGAGCCAGCCAATCTTGATGAAGGGTACCGTGGGCCACCAATGAACTCAGCCTCTTGCTTGAATCTGCCTCAAAATGCCTAAAAAGATGTGTGATTTTGTTGATTGTGGTCGTCCTGTCTAGAGTACAGAAGATCCCAGTGCTCGCTGGAAATAAACCTAATGCTTTTGCAGTAGTTTCAGTCTCCATGTCTCAGTGAGTGGGCATTCATGGTTTAGGTCCCCTACTTGGGCCCTACAGCATGGGATGCATGAGACCATGCTTCATACAAACAAAAACTATAACCACTTAAAGTAAATTAAGCCTTTGCAAGATCTGCACACACTTTCTCTTTTAAAAGGTCATTAATTGACTTCTGAAACTTTTACAGTAACTGAGTTTAAGCTGGGCACAGTAGTTCCACCTTCCGGGAAAACTAGAGCCCAGGACTCAAGCCAACTTCAAAGCCACCACCTAGAACAAAATACAAGCCCCTATTTCCTTTTGTTTATGTGGCTTATGTAACCATTGAGTAAGTTTTCTTGGAACACTCTCTTTAAGAAAAATGCTAATGGCTTGACCACTATCTATACTTATGAATGCTGGGAAAATTAATTCGTGATCTTTCTTTCTCTAGCTCCACGGCTGATATGCTCCTTTGTGACTACTCACCAGTTTTCAGTCACATTCTGAGCATCCCCATCCCTGTTGGGACTCACTATCCTAATAGTGGGTAGCAGAACTTCCCTGGGGCTACTGAGTAAAAGAAGACATAGCTCTTTAGCACCCACTCCCAGGCCTACTTATCAATCCTCTACACTTGCCCTTCATTGTAATTAAACAGGAAAGAAAGACCATGAAGAGAAGGACAGTAAAAAATGTTTTAGCCGGGAGGTGGTGGTGCATGCCATTAGTCTCAGCACTCGGAGGCAGAGGCAGGGGGAGTTCTGTGAGTTCGAGGCCAGCCTGGTCCACAGAGGGAGTTCCAGAACAGTCAAGGCTACACAGAAAAACCCTGCCTCAAAACAAACAAAGAAAAAAAACCAAAAATGGGGGAAGGTGATTTTAAGTAATTTTTTTTTAAAAAATCACCTTCTTAAAGACCATCACCATTTGATTTTTCGAGGGTACACCCGGAAAGGTTCAGTTCTGCTGCCTGGGATTTCACTTCAGATCTAACCATAATGATGTTCGGGATTGACCCAAGGACTTCAGACACTCAAGAAGCTTCGTTTCAGCCTGTATGGCTCTCAACACATCTGTATTACTGGAAGGGAGTTCAGGAGCTGAAATGCTTGAGGAGATTCACATCTGTAGGCTTTAGAGTTTTTGTATCTGCCACATTCACCACCCAACCAGGAACAAGACCAAATAAAATATGCCTTGGATCCTTCCCACTGCTGAGCATTCTCAAAAGTCCATGTTTTGTGATATCGGGAAGAATATAGCTACACTTCATGGCGATTTCAAGTCTTGCTTGGGGAAACTTGGGAGGATCAGCCAGGTACCCCTGTTTTTTTGCATCTGTGTAATACAGCACCAGTGCTTCAGTTGGGAGCATTCGCTTTGGAATGGGCTGTCCCGGAAGAAAGAGAGGAACAGGATTGCACAGGATTTCCGTATTTCTTGGGTGATAGAAGGTTGTAGTAACAACACCTTCATTTCTTTCAATTGCAACAATTGCTAATTGTGAAGCCAACTGCTCATCAATATTCACCTTTGGCTTGAAAAGTATCAGTACACTCTTCAACCAGCTGGACCCCATAATCCCTTTTAAGTGGTTGGATAGTCACACCTCTCCAATTTACAAGGTAAGTCAATAGGTTGCCTTGGATCAAATCACCCTAAAACACTGAGATACTGCAGTCTCCAGAGACTCAAAGGTTGATACTGATGCCTTCATGAAATCTGTATTTTGGGATTCAGATGTAGAACAGAAGTCTGCCCTCCCTCAAAGCCCAGCCAGGACCGAGTTCCTCTCTGTGTTTCTCCTCTATGGCCTCTACCACATTTCCCACCTCTCGTCTGATTTCTTGGACATTGTTCCTGTTTTCTGGAGTCAGTGTTGAGCTTCAGGTTGGCCAGTCTCACTCGCGGCAGGAAGCAGAGCATTTTCATAGTATGTAATTTTACTGCCAAGGGAAATGTTGAATTTTTCCATGGGTTTATTGATACCGTAAAAACCATTTTAAGAGACTTTTGTTTTTAAAGAGAAAATAATATATACGTGAGTCTAAAGTCACAGTAAGGGAAGTCTTCTACTTCTATATATTGATAAGTTAAGGAAACACTTGTTTTCCTTCCACTTGCAAAGAGACTAGGAAACTTCATTAAACACTGGTTTGGCTCAAGGAAAGTGTCATCAACTCAGCAAGATATTTTGCTGAATCATCGAAATGCACAGAGCTAAAAGCATTAATTTTCCCTGAAAAGTATTCTGGAAATCTGTGCTGTTACAAAAACAGAAGCAAAGTCAGCTGAAAAAGTATAACTTTAAGTGGAAATATCTATATATATAAAATCAATTTTGAGTAAAGTGTTGTTATTTATTATGGGACAGAATTTAATCCAACTGGGTTTTTATGGAGGCAACTTAATATAGTACTTGATTCCATATACCTTTCATATTGAAATGTTAGCCCTACTTCTACAGTTCACTAGACCACTTCTTTTTCTCAGTGGTTCCAAGGAATGCATTCCAGAAGCCATGACTTTCTATAATATAAAGCCAAAACAAAACAAAATGACAGAGACAGAGACAGAGAAGCAACTTTTAAGTGATAAAAAATAAAGATGACAAAGTTCTCATTACTGTTATTCTCAAAGTTTCTATCCTTGCTTGCAATACAAAAATAAGTGAAATTTAGTTTAGACTACTAATAATGGTGAGTAATTTACACCACTTCCTATTTCCTGTAAATTCAAAGCAATTAAGATGAATAATATTTCTTTTTGTTTGATTTTAGCAATTTTCTCTTGTAATTCTGATTACAATCCATTTTAATCTCAGTGGCTTCTGTCTGATATGGTTTTCCTGAAACAACACAAGAAATTATGTAAAGGGAAAGAGGAGGTGCACAGCATAATTTCCATAGACCTATAGTCACATAAAGAATATTTGGATCATGATGCAAAATGCCTTATTGTACTTAAATAAGAATATGCTCATTTCTGAAAATTCAGTGTCTATACTTAGTAGACAATACTTGTGTCAGGTTAAAGATAAAAACCTCCATGAAAGGTTTTGGTTTAAATAAATCCCTTGAAACCTGGAAAATAAATTTACATAAAGTCTTCATGCAGAGGTCCAACCTAGGCTCAGGTTCAGGTATTGACATGGGAAATGAGTGTCAGTGCAAGGAAAAATTCAGACCACTAGGTGGATTGTAGTCATGTGGCCCCAAATAGCTCACACCATCTCTTTTTATATTGAAACACAATTTTTGTTACTGGAATTACCTCAACAGTTTTGTTATTGTCTTCTATCTTTGATTTTAAGAAATACATCATATTTTAAGGAATACATCATAATCATTAGAAAAGCCTCCATTGCTCCCTTATTTTGTAATTTTTTTATTAGTTCAAATTAGGACCAAGCTTTCATCATGTGTCAATCCCACCTCTCTCTCCCTCCCATCCCCCCAACCCTCCCCCAACCTCCCAGCTGCCACCCCAACCCCAGCTGGGTAGGGCTCTTGATGGGGGACTTCCCAAAGACAACCATATCATCCTGGGCCCAACCCAGACCCTCCCCCACATGTCCAGGCTGCTTCTTGAACATAACACCAGTAGCACAGACACTGAGATCAACAATTAATAAATGGGACCTCCTGAAACTGAGAAGATTCTGTAAGGCAAAGGACACAGTCAGTAAGACAAATAGACAGCCCACAGAATGGGAAAAGATCTTCACCAACCCTACATCTGACAGAGGGCTGATTTCCAAAATATACAATGAACTCAAGAAGCTAGCCACCAAAACATCAAACAAATAATTTAAAAAGTGGGGTGCAGAACTAAATAGAGAATTCTCAAAAGAGGAATCTGTAATGGCTGAATGACACTTAAGAAAGTGCTCAAAATCCTTGGCCATCAGAGAAATGCAACTCAAAACAACTCTGAGATACCATCTTACACTGGCCGGAATGGCTAAAACCAAAAAACACCAATAACAATCTATGCTGGAGAGGATGTGGAGAAAAAGAAACACTCCTCCATTAATGGGGGTTGTGTTGAATCTGTAGATTACTTTTGGCAAGAGTGTTATTTTTACTATGTTGATTCTACCTATCCAAAAGCATGGGAGATCTTTCCATTTTCTGTATCTTCTTTAAATTCTTTCTTTAAAGACTCAAAGTTTTTACTGTACAGGTCATTCACTTTTTTGGTTAGAGTTAGCCCAAGATATTTAATATTGCTTGTGGACATTGTGAAAGGTGATGTTTCTCTGATTTCTTTCTCATAGAATTTATCATCTGTATATAGTAGGACTACTGATTTTTTTGAGTTAAGATTGTATCCTGCTTCTTGACTAAAGGTGTTTATCAGCTCTAGGAGTTCCCTGGTAGAGTTTTTCGGCCACATATGCAGACAATCATATCATCTGCATATAGTGAAAGTTTGACTTCTTCCTTTCCAATTTGTATCCCTTTGATCTCCTTTTCTGTTCTTATTGCTCTAGCTAGAACTTCAAGTACAGTATTGAAGAGATATGGAGAGGGTGGACAGCCTTGACTTGTTCCTCATTTTATAGGAGTCACTTTGTGTTTCTCTCCATTTAGTTTGATGTTGGCTGTTGGTTTGGTGTATATTGCTTTTATCATGTTTAGATACGTTCCTGTTATTCCAGTTCTCCCCAAGATCTTTATCATGAAAGGTTGTTGGATTGTGTCAAAGGCTTTTTCAGCATCTAGTGAGATGATCATGTGGTTTTTCTTTATGAGTTTGTTTATATGGTGGATTGCATTGATGGATTTTCGTATGTTGAACCATCCTTGCATCCCTGGGATGAAGCCTACTTGATCACAGTGGATGATTTTTCTGATATGTTCTTGGATTCGATTCACCAATATTTTGTTGAGTAGTTTTGCATCAATATTCATAAGGGATATTGGTCTGTAGTTCTCTTTTTTAGTTGAACCTTTGTATGGCTTTGGTATCAAAGTGATTGTAGCCTTGTAAAAAGAGTTTGGCAATGTCTCTTCTGCTTCTATCATGTGGAACAATTTGAGGAGTACTGGTATTCGCTCTTGTGCTCTTGTTTGAGTTTTTGGTAGTATTCTGAAGTGAAGCCATCTGGCCCTGGGCTTTTTTTGGTTGGGAGTCTTTTGATGGCTGCTTCTATTTCATTAGTGCTTATAGATGGATTTAAACTGCTTATCTGTTCTTGGTTTAATTTTGGTAAGTGATATCTATCCAGAAAATTGTCCATTCCCTTTAGATTTTCGAATTTTGTGGAGTACAGATATTCAAACTATGACCTGATGATTCTCTGGATTTTCTCAGTGTCTTTTGTTATATCCTGCTTTTCGTTTCAGATTTTATTAATTAGCACGCTCTCTGCCTTTTGATTAGTTTGGATAGAGATTTGTCTATCTTTTTGATCTTCTCAAAGAACCAATACTTTGTTTCATTGATTCTTTGTAATGTTTTCCTAGTTTCTACTATATTGATTTCAGCCCTCTGTTTGATTATTTCCTGGCATCTACTCCTCCATTGTGAGTTTGCTTTTTTTCTCTCTAAAGTTGTCAGTTGTTCTCTCTGTTCTCTGTGTGACTATTGTCCAGTTTCTTCATGTGGGCACTTAGTGCTATGAAATTTCCTCTTAACACGGCTTTCAGTGTGTCCCATAAGTTTGGGTATGTTGTGTCTACATTTCATTAAATTCTAGGAAGCCTTTAATTTCTTTTTCTATTTTTTCCTCTACCCAGGAATGGTACAATTGGGTGTTATTCAATTTCCACGAGTTTGTAGGTTTTCTGCAATTTGTATTGCTGTTGAATTCTAACTTTATAGCATGCTGATCTGATAAGATACAGGAGGTCATTTCAATTCTTTTATATCTGTCGAGGTTTGCTTTGTTGCCAACTATATGGTCAATGTTAGAGAAGGTTCCATGTGGTGCTGAGAAGAGGTATATTCTTTTGTGTTTGGATGGAATGTTCTATAGATATCTGTTAAAACCAGTTGGGTCATGACTTCTGTTAGATCCTTTGTTTCTTTGTTAAGTTTCTGTCTGGTGGTCCTGATTAGTGGTGAAAGCAGGGCATTGAAGTCTCCTACTATTAGTGTGTGTGTTTTTATATGTGGTTTGAGCTTTAGTAATTTTTTTTTTTTTTACAAATGTGGAAGCCTTCATATTTGGGGCATATGTGTTCAGGATTGACTTAATCTTGATGGACTTTTCCTGTGATGAGTATGAAATGCCCTTCTTCATCTCTTTTGATTGATTTTAGTTTGAAATCTAATTTAGATATTTGAATCCCAATTTAGATATTAGGATTGCTACACCAGCTTGTTTCTTGGGCCCATTTGATGGGGAAAATTTTCCCAACCTTTACTTTGACGTAAGGCCTTTCTTTGAAGTTCAGTTATGTTTCGTGTATACAGCAGAAGGATGGATTCTGTCTACGTATCCATTCTGTTAGCCTGTATCTTTTTATGGGCAGTTTAAGACCATTGAGGTTGAGGGATATTAATGTCCACTGATTGTTGGTTCTTGTTTGTTTTGGATTTATTTTTGTTTGGTGGTATCATTGTGTATGGATTTTGCCCTCCTGTTTCTTTTAGTGTTTTGTAAAATTGGATTATCTATTGCCTATGTTTTTATGGGTGTAGTTATCTTCATTGGGTTGGAGTTTTCCTTCCAAAATTTTCTGTAGTGCTGGATTTGTGGATATGTATTGTTTAAATCTGGTATTTTCATGGAATATCTTGTTTCTCCATATATAGTGATTGAAAGTTTTGCTGGGTAAAGTAGTCTGGGTTGGCATTCATCCTCCCTTACTGTTTGTAGGATATCTATCCAGGACCTTCTGGCTTTCAAAGTTTCTATGGAGAAGTCGGGTGTGATTCTGATATTTCTACCCTTATATGTTACTTGGCCTTTTTCCTTTCTGCTCTTAAATTCTATAGGTTTGATGTTTTGATTATTATTTGTCGAGGGGACTTCTGTTTGTGGTCCAGTCTGTTTGGTGTTCTGTAAGCTTCTTGTACTTTCATAGGCATAACCTTCTGTAGTTTGGGGAAGTTTTCTTCTATGATTTCGTTGAATATGTTTTCTGTACCATTGATCTGTATTCCTTACCTTCTTGTATACCTATTATTCTTATGTTCAGCCTTTTCATAGTGTCCCATATATCCTGGATGTTTTGTGTTAGGGATTTGTTGGACTTGAGATTTTCTTTCATTGATAACTCAATATCCCCTAGAGAGTCATCAACACCTGAGATTCTGTCTTCCATCTCTTGAATTCTATTGGTTATACTCACATCTTTAGTTCCTGATCATATATCCAGCCTTTCTATTTCCAGCATACTGTCATTCTGTGTTTTCTTTATTGTTTCTATTTCAGCTTTTATGCCTTGAACTCTTTGGAGTGCTTCCTTCACTTGTTTGGTTGTTTTTTCTTGGCTTTCTTTAGATTCTATAAGAGATTTGTTTATTTCTCGAATATTTTATTTGTCTCTTCCTCCATTTCATGTAATGTTTGCTTGTTTTTCCTTCTATTTTTTAAGCTTTTTTCTTGTTTCCTCTTAAAGGTCTCTATCATCTTCCTATGATAATTTTTCAGGACCATCTCTTCTTCATCCTCTATGTTGGACTTTTCAGATCTTGAAGGTGTGAAGTAACTAGATCTGGTGGTGTCATATTGGTTTTTCTGTTCTTGAGTGTTTTCTTGTTCCGTCTTCTTCCAATGTCTTCTTCAAGTGGGTGGAGGTGGGTATTATCCATCTTCTCTTGCCACCTGGTGGTGTGTGGGGTCCCAGATTTCAATGTCTGCACCTCTGGATTGTCTTGCCTCTCCTGGTACTTTCCTCCCTTGGTAAGGGTTGGGGAAGGAAGAATTAGGTGTTTCCAGACTCAGGGAGGTCCTCCCTTTCTGTGTGGGTCTCCTCTAAGCAGGCACAGGCCCTGAGAGATCCTGGGTGAATGGGAAGTTGGGTAGGAATAGGACAGGAGCAGAGGGTACACTCACCATGGTAAGGGTCAGGCTGGCAGAGTCCATTGTTCCCTTATGCTTCCCAAAATGTACTTTTCAACCCCATACAAATGTCAGTCTGTGTATGTTTATCCTATTAGTTATTGAATAAAGTACTGTTGGCCAATGATGAACCAAGTTAGGAGGGACTAGGAGTCAAGGAGAATTCTGGGAAATATAGTAAAATATTGTGACACACACAGGAAGTGGCATAGTAGGCAGACTCAGAATATAAGCAGGAAATCTCTCTTGCTCTTCCTCTTCCTGTTGGGCTGTCTTCTCTATGGAGCCACCATGTGATCCACCAGCAAGAGAGGGAGTTTACTGCCAGCATTCTCCATAAGATAAGTCTTATGTTTATGTCTGATAATTAAGACTGAGCTAGCAGATAAGAAATCCTTGGCCCAGCAGCATTTGAAACTAATTTAAATCTCTATGCAGTATTTGGGGCCCTAACACTGCAGGCAGTACTTGGGTGGAACCCGGGCAGCTGGCAGAAAGCACCCACATGGTGGCAGGGCTCTGGCCACTTGGCAGAAAGACTTATCCTTACAACATCCAGTTCAGTATTTTTTCAGGCTTAACTAAATATCAAGCCAGACACATACTGCTCTCACAATACTTATGCCAGCTTGCAGCTGTTGTAGTTACAAAGTTAAAATGTAATATACATAGGCACAATGCTTTAAGGAAAATAATATTTAAACTCAAACAATTCTTTCTTGTCTGCAAGATACACTTTTATGGAGTTCACTTTTCTACAAGAGGATCCTATGTCTCAATCTCTCTGTAAAAGGCAGACTTTGATAAGGCACCCTTTTCCCATCCCACTATACCTTCTTTCTTTCTTTCTTTCTTTCTTTCTTTCTTTCTTTCTTTCTTCCTTCCTTCCTTCCTTCCTTCCTTCCTTTCTTTCTTTCTTTCTTTCTTTCTTTCTTTCTTTCTTTCTTTCTTTCTTTCTTTCTTTCTTTCTATGTCTGAGGGCAGAAAACAAGGCTTCCTGATCATGAGAATCCTGATGAAGATTCTCCTCATAGATTGATCTTGGCCTCCAGCCTTGGCTGAAGAGGAACAGGATTCCCCACAGCCCCATGGAAAAAGGTCCATATACCATACTTCTTCAACCAGTATAAACTCCTGTGTATGGTAATGATGGATCTCTCCATCCTATATTTTACATTGCACTTCTCCCATTGGATCATACTAGATTTTGTCTATGCTTCCATATGCTTTGTGATCAGAGAACTTACTCTCAATTGTTGGCACAATGCATATTCCTGAGGCTTTCCCTCTATTCTGTATATGCATGCCTTACTCTCCTCACCAGTACTGTGAGACATGGTCAGTGTTGCAAGTGTTATTTTCTATTATATACCTGTCTATATTGAGTCAGAAAAGTAGGGAATTAGGAGTTGTAATTAGTAATTCCAAATAAGAGATTTGAGAAACATTATCCCCCTGATAAATCTTAAGGAAAAATATTCAAGAAACAACAGGATTTCTTGGGAAGATTTCAGCTATTGCATGTGTGACTGACAAACTAAAATTAAAATGTGCCCAAAGAATGGTAGTATAATGACAGAGAAAAGAGTCTGGAAGTTGTATGGATTTTCCACATTCCTGTGCTGTCCTGTGGACTACTTGATCCTTGCCACATGAGAGTCTGATTCCATTGGTGCCTCGCCCCAAGGAAACCGGTGAGACAGGTTGTCATATGTCTATCCCAGACTAGGCTGCATAGCTCCCAACACCTACAGATGGAATATTTTAAGTAAATCTATGCTTGTTTAACTCTTTTGGTCATGACCATGAAGTAATTCTCTCTTTATATGTGGATGTAATATTTAATATATTTATCTTTTTAATTGATGCATTTTTTCAACCTGGATAAATGCATAATCAAAATTATTTTTATATGACATTAAGTGATATTCCTTATTTTGTAAAAATGTTAATTACTGTATGGCTATATCTCTTGATCTTTGAAACATAGTCTATGGCACTCCTGAAAATTTGGAGAAAGTTCTTGAAAAATATTTTCAATAGCAATTGAGACCAAATATTTCAAATAAAACATCTACTTTATCTTTTTGCTAGAGCCTTTCATAATTTTTTCTAGCTTCCACAACATGAATATTTAATTAATAAGTTTAGTGTATCATTAAAATACATTCCGAACCTGAAAAATAAATCATGAGATAGGAACTTAGCCATTAGCAGTGGCTACCTTAGCCATTAGCAGTGCTACCTTTCAAGCATGGATTCTGGGTTGGACTCCTAGAACACAGGTAAAATTGCCTAGATGGTGATATGTGTTTGTAATTCTGATACTGGGCAGAGGAAGAAATAATTGATCCCTGGGATGCACTCATCATTGAGTCTAACCTAATAAATTAGTAGCTTTGGACAGTTAAAATCTCTATATCCCAGATGATGTGAATGGTGTCTCTGAGGACAACACACTAGGTTGTCTCCTGGTTCCCATTCTGACAAGAATGAACACAAATTCACACACACACCCACACCCCCCCACACACACACACACACAAACTCTCTGTCTCTCTCTCAGGCATACACACAAGTTTTAAAATATTTTTAAAAGAAAATAAATGCATGAGGGTCTCAAAATAGAATATATCTTCTTTGGTGATTTGGGAATATGTCAAAAAGAAATCTCTATTTTTAATTCAGAAGATTTTTTAATTGTTGTTGTTGCCTTGTTTTTTTAAGACAGAGTCTCTCTGTTTAGCCTTGACTGTCCTAGACCAGCCTGGCCTCAAACTCAAAGAGATCCACCTGCCTTTGCCTCCTGAGTGCTAGGATTAGGTTAGAAGATTTATAAATGTTCAGGAATGTTCATTCACCTTTGAATAATTCCTCCAAGTGAGGAATTAGCAACTCACCTCAACCAGAGTAGAAATCATCCTTTGTTCCATCATTGTATAGCAATATTGTTTGCTCTGTAGATGTGTTTTTTAGACATGCTGTCCTGTTCTTGTTATATGAATAAAGTTGACTATGTTGTACATTTTCTTATCTATCTTATATTTTAAATAATATATTTATTATTTGGTAAATTCATTTAATAATGTAGAACTCAATTTGATCATAATTGTCTCTAAAGTCTCATACTCTCACCCTCCAGCCTACCCACTCCTTCTAACTTTGTGTCCTTTCTGTGATGAAGGGTATCCAATTTGTGTTGGCCATATGCTCATAGGTGTGGACCCATCCACTGGACCATAGGTGATGCACCAGGAGTTGCAGCTTACTGAAAATGGACTCTGTGTTCCCCAGAAGTCTGCAACTGTTATAACTATACAGATTACTCTGGTGGGGGGTGTTCTTTTCATCATATATTTTCATTATTCATTTATGTAAACAAATTACTGAAATACAATTGAATGTTACCTTGAAAATACCTTGAAATACAAACATACTAACAAATCAGCCATCTAAGAAGTGATTATAAATACCTTCTGTATGTCCAGACTGGCAGGGCAAGACAGATTTGCAAGGCATCAGAGCTTGGTGTTTGGGAGTTTTTCTTATGTTTTCTGGATGCTGAAATATCTGTTGAAGCATACTCACTCTCCATCGTGAGGTCCACTGTCATCCTCCTTTGTCTGGGTCTGTGAGATTCTGATTGTACAACCTCATGCAAGCACCTGCCATGTTCTGAATACTTTGATTTTCTGAAATCCCTATCTACTGTGAGTTTTGTTTTTAACATCTATTTGTTCCTTGAAAAAATGATCACATTGAGATAGAATGTAATTTTACTTAATATCCTTTAGCAGTTTTTGAACATATAAGCTGAATCCAATATTACCTTTGTGGCCACAGAAATTTTACCCAAGTTGATTTGCTTGGTATTATTTTAAACTTAAAAATGCACGTCATATACGAGTTGTAATTTATATTACTTGTATGACACATTTTATTAAAATACAGGAAAAAAGTAAGTCTGAGGAAGTTAAGAGCTTGCCCTGAGGAATATACCAGACACAGTTATAGTTGAAATTCTTACTTGCTTCTGGCTTTCTATTTCATAAAAGCTGAATTGATTTTTGTATATTTTCATCTTAATTTTTAGAAGCCTTCGACTCTCATGTGTGTTAAGTATTGCAGCTCTGAGTGGAAAGTTTTCTCTGAATGTTGCAGCTCTAAGGGGAAATCCCCCAATGTACATGTCTGAGGGACAGTTTCTCCTATATAACTGTTGTGGCTCTGAAGGGGAAACTATCTTGGCAGTTGGAAGCCAATGAATATCACAAAGTCATACCCCAAAACAAACCTCACACAAGAGGGTGAAGGAAGTGGCTGTCTCTGGTCTAGCCAGCCGGGAATTCATTAGGGGACAGACTTACATAGGGTTTATTGGGGAAGGAGATTTCCAGGGTGGAGGTTGGGAAATTTCAAGTCCTGTACTTGGAGCAGGGCCAGGAATTGGTGGGTTTTTATGCTCAGATATTGGTAAGTTTTTTCACCAGGAGGTGAGCTTTTATCCTAGAATACCCTAAAATATGTAATGTGTATGTATGTAGATACATAATAATAGATACATTCTAAGCCGTTATTATCTATCAATATAGTGCTCTATTTTAGAATATTCTTGAATTTTTATTTAAACAAGTGTTTAATATACCCAAAATATATTGAGAAAGAAAACATTTACTTATATAAAAGGTACATTTTTCTTTAAAAATTAAAAAAAAATGCTTGTGAGCCTAAGAAAGAGTAAGTACCTTTAACAGAAAGCAAACAGATGCTTTGTAACAGCAGGAGATGAGAAAATGGCAACCAATTTAGATGCTGCTTTTATCGGTACCACTTGTACTGGCCTGAGGGTCGAAGGCCTAACTCAAAAATGGGAAAATTGGAAAGCCTCCACAGGGACCATGAAAATATGTGTATTAGTCAGGGTTCTCTAGACAAACAGATCTCATAGAATCCTCCCCCTGCATCTCCCTTTCTCTTCCCCTCTCACCCCTTCACAATATATATATTGTGACTTGACTTACAGGCTGTGATCCAGATAATACTGGATCCATATAGCTGACTATGAATGAAATGTCCAAGAATCCAGAAGTTGCTAAGTCCACGAGACTGGATGCCTCAGCTGATCTTCAGTAGATGCTGGAATCCTGAAGAAGTAGGATCTAATGTGCACAAGACTAAAGTAAGCAAAGAGCAGAAACTCCCAGATTCCATATCCTTATATAGGCTTTGAGCAAAAGGTGTGTCCCATAATAAAGGCCTTTGTCTTTCTGCCTCAAGATTCAGTTTAAAGGTGTGTCTCTTCTAGCTTCAAGGTCTGGAGTAAAAGTGGATCTTCCTACTTCAAATTAAGCAAAACAAATAGATAAATAAGGAAGTAAACATACCTCATAGGTGTGCCTCCATTTTTACATTTAGTTAATTCCAGATGTAGCCATCTTCATGACCAAGAATAGCCATCCCAGGGTGATTCTGGGAGAAATTCCAGAAAACCACTGGGCACTGCATTGTTTGTGATCCATTTTCTGCTGCCTCTCAAATTCAGTTACTGATTCCCAAGAAATAGCTGATGCTATCACTTACCTGCTTGGATGCCATAGTATAGATGCAACTTATGAGCCTCCATTGGTACATAAAACTGACAGTTTCTTTAAAGATCTTTAAGAAGTCATGATGGCAAGAAATACTGCAAGTTGGAAATCCAAGAAAACAGGCAGGTGTACTCAGTTCACAGTATGATGGCAAGGAGGTCCTTTTCCATTATAGGCCTGGGAGCTCAGAAATTTATGGCTATGTTGATCCAACCTATAAAATGGACAAGCAAGGAAGAATGTCTGCAGTTCACTTTCAATGCTCACATTTCTGGATGGAATCAGAGGTCTCTAATGGAAGGATGATGTTTGGCAGGCATTAAAGAATCAGGAGTAAGCCAGTTGTGGTGGAACACACAGGTAGGATTTGCTGAAGAATCAGGAGTACATTGATGAATACTTTTAAGAGGTCAGATACTCAAATTAACCATGGCCACTTTACCAGCTCCACAAATACTTGTAGTCTAGGGTGCAACAAATGATACTCATACTGATATAAAATAAGGGAGTTTGACAATCCAAAAAAACAGAAATGTATTTATTCACAGGATTGTGAGAAGTCTCACAATTGTGACACAGACGACAGGTGCCTGAAACCATTAGAATTGATTCAGGTGACATTTACTTTACCCTCAGACATACAATGGTAATTTGTGTCTACATGTAGGTACATTATTTCCCTATGGAGCTAATGGGAATCATTCTTTATCAGTATTTTTCTGAAGGAGTTGACTATACTTCTCCCCTTGAAAGAATTTCAAAATTATGCAATAATTTCATGATCAGAGAATGAGAGAGGCCCTAGTGGGAAGGGAAGGGAAGGGAATGCTTGAAACACCAGATTGTAATCATAGATTAGTGACAGCATGTACCTGCAGGGTAATTTTATAGAGATATCCATTACATTTCTTTATTATATATTCAATAGATAACAAACTCTTAACTTCTCCTGTCTGGGTCACATTTTATTTATGTGTTTAGACATAATCACACACATACGTATACGCATGTAACAACAACAGCAACAACAAAAAAGAGGCCATAAATTAAGAGGGCAAGAGCATATGGGATGATCTAAAGAGAGGAAAAGGAAGGGGGGATTATATAACTATATTAAAATCTCTAAAATAAAAAAATTAAAAGTTACTAAAAATTTTAAATAATAAAGACAACTCTGAAGAGAAACCTATCTACATCCCTTTGGCAAGAGTATTTTTGAAAGTAGAAATGCACATATGGATATTATACTACTTTAACAGTATAATAAATTATGTTCTAAGTAAGAGTTTTTTGTTTGATTACTTAAGTATAAATAATCTTTTTTTTTTCAAGACAGGATTTCTTTGTGGCTTTGGAGGCTGTCGTGAAACTTGCTCTTGTAGATAAGTCTAATCTTGAACTCAGAGATCCGACTGCCTCTGCCTCCAGAGTGCTGGGATTGAAGGTGTGAGCCTCCACTGCCCAGCTAAGTGTAAATATTCTAAAGGTGTTAAATACTGACAGTCAGCATACAGACTACTATACAGTATATGGTGATGTGTGGTAGAGGTTGTCACTGGACTTTGTCACTTAGTTAATTCAGCTAAGAAAGTGGCACAGCCTCGTATTTATTTTGAATGCTCCCTGTGAATAGTTTGAAAAATTAACTTTGTATCAGAAGTTTCAACATTACCTTTCTTAATGAAAAATAAAAATGCTTAATTATTCGTCAATACCAGCTACAGCATATTTTTGAGAAGTAAGCACATAACACCCATTTTAAATCTAAATACCCACCTATACTAGTAAAATAGATGAATATTTCATGCTAATTGTGTCTAATTATTAAAAATATCTGGTAAATGACAATGATTTTCAAAGCATCACATTTCACATTCGTGCATTTATAAATACTTCATTGAAATGAGTGGCACTAAGCTGATGCAAATGGACTAATATTTATAACTGAGAAAAGAAAGATATCTATGTCTCAGTGCATATACTCTAAGTGATCTTATGCCTGCATGTCAATTATTACATAAACTATGAAGATGGTGATTTGTGACTTGAAATGAAGATGTCAGGTTCTATTTGTTTTGGCTTGTAAGCATATTGTCTCCTATATAGAATATGCTGCTACTTGCAGTTACTGATCAGATGTGGACAGTATCTCAGAGCATCAACGCACAATCAATCAGAGTACTGGAGATGAGACCAAATGGGATAAAAGGAGCATGAAGTAAAAATATTATAAGGATGACTTTGAACACTACTTTTTTACAAATTTTCACTTTTAGGTAAATTATTCTTAATTTCCCCTATTATAGATATGCCAATATCCATGCTTTTAAAATAAAATTGGGAAGATAAGAATTCTGGCTCAGTGGCTAAGAGCACTGACAGCTCTTCTAGATAACCTGGGTTTGATTCATAGCATTACATAGTGGCTTACAATCCTCTATAGCTCCAATTCCAGGGGAACCCACACACCCTCTTCTGGGTTCTGTGGGCACCTAACAAACACACAGTGTGCAGATATACAATACATCAATGCACATAAAATAAAAATAGCTTAAAATAAAATGAAATAGATAAGGTTCTTTTTTCCTGATGTCCATGTGGTATTTCTCGAATGTAAAACCATCCACATTGGGCATTAGCCTTTAGCTTGTGAGCATATTTCAAATTCTTCAGTTGTTTTAAGCTTTCCAAGCTAGTTTCACTATTTTATACCAGGAGTGGCTGTGTGTTCTTTATAGTTTAGAATGTTTCCAAAGATGGTAACATTGTTTTGTGGTATTTCAAAATGTGGTATTGTGAACTAAACACTCAGCTCAGCGTTTGCTGTTTTATCTCACTTCTGATAAACAAAAGTTTACAATATGTTTTTGTGCTTATAGGTCACATACTAGTAGGGTCACATACTAGTAAACTTTACTACTGAATAACATCATAAAAAGCCATCCAAGAACCTTAGTGTTAAACAGGCAGTTATTTCATGCTGACTTTAGCTCCCATTTAGCCTCAAGACTTGGATTTGTTGTCTGTTGCAATCCTGTGGAGAAGTGGTCCTTGTGATATATTGGGCAGCAGAAGCTCTTCATAGACAAGGTAAACTACTAGGTCAGTAGCTCCAGACTCTCAAGCCTCTACTCTGATATCTCAGGGTTTCTTATGTATATTGATCCAGCATTTGTTTAATGAAAACCCTCAAAAGATAATTACCTCAAAGTGGCAAAGGACCATGTATCCTTTTCCTTTAAGTGTCAATTTGTGGTGATATATTGTTGTTGATTTAATTAAGCTTGCCTGGGATAAGAAGGCAAAGCCAGCCACACAGCTAGCCCATAGAAGCCAGACAGTGGTTTTACACACATATAATCCTAGGATTTAGGAGACAAAGGCAGATGGATCTCTGTGAGTCCAAAATCACCCTATGCTACAGGAGAGTGAATCAGTCTACAAGAGTAACAGAGGTCAAGACTTTAATCCCATCACCAGAAAGTATATAAGGAAGAAGAAAAGATCTCATGTGAGATTCAGTTTCCTGTCACAGGGAACCCAGGAACTCCATTTAAGCCTTAGTACAGGTAAGAGCTACTCTTTGACTGCTTTGCTTTTCTGATCTTCAGATTGAACCCCGATGTCGGTCCCTGGGTTTTTATTATTTGTGTTACAACAATGAACATGGGTAGGCAAAGGGGCTGTTCA
This sequence comes from Cricetulus griseus, assembly GCF_003668045.3. Taxonomy (NCBI): domain Eukaryota; kingdom Metazoa; phylum Chordata; class Mammalia; order Rodentia; family Cricetidae; genus Cricetulus; species Cricetulus griseus. The sequence continues at coordinate 135,793,952 of NC_048595.1, read as the reverse complement.
CAGGAGGCAAAACACACACAGACTTCAAAAACAATAATGCAGTCTTTGCCAGGACATATTCAATAAACTTCCCTCCCCTCCTCCCCATTTGCCTCCTCTCTCCTCCCCTCAATTCTTCTCCCCTCCTTTTTCTTCTCCTCAGTCTAACAGAGAAGTAACAAGTGGCAATTGAGCTTTTGGAGTTCAGCTCACCAGTAGGCAAGGCACTGATGAGTAGATCTCAGATAAGCAAGGCCCCAAGGGCTTCCACTCCAGAATGTCTCTTGCTACTGCTGTGCCTTTACATGTTTGCCACTGCTACTTTTAATCTGATATGTGGCATGGTGTGAATGGGTGTGTGGGGATCACTACTGCCTTAATGCAGTGTGACTACCTCCTGGAATATCCTGTACCACTGTGCATTTTAACCTGTGGATTATTATGAAGTTGATTTCTTCTTAAACTGTACTGTTTAATTGAACTAATGATTTATACAATAAAATCTTATTTTAACATTTTGATGATTAAGGACTTTTTAGCAAATGTAATAAGGGATTCTAATAGAGGTTAGTTTCGTAGGAAAATAAATATAGGTAGAGGTAGGATTAAGTGTTGTTCCCACTCCTGATAAAGCAGGGGATGCAGAGGATCAAGAATAAGAACAAAAATGTGTCTCACAGCTAGGACATATGAGATTCACTTTGCATAGACCATGGTTTAGGTTAATCATTAAGGAAAACAAACCAATCCTAGGAATTAGGCTAACTCAAGATCTTTTTTAATATTGGGAAATATGTTCATGGATTTCAGTGTGCATCATAGCTAAAACAAAGCTTTAGACAATTGACTTCATGTAAGTTAAAAACAAAGGATTGGATGGTTAGTTAAGATATATTTGCAGAACTCTAAAATATGAAAATGAAACAAATAACCTGTTTTTTTTTTTTCTGACAATTATGAAACTACTGCCTATGTGAGGAATTGTAGCTGAGCGGCTCCAAATCTTTGAGAAATCTAAAATAATGCTTGTATAGTGATTATGTAGAAAGTGTAACTTTTTGTTATAGGGGGAAAATTCCTCCTATTTGTAATGAACTTGGTGTGGGGGATGTAAAAAGTGTGTCTGAAAAATAAAGAAGTAGAAGGAGCTTTTTTTTCCTCAGTAAAGAAGTTGTGTGTTTTTCTTGCCAACTCTGCATCACATTTCCTGTCTTTCTGACCTGAAAGGCTGGACTCTATGGACCTTCTAGGAACAGTATTTAATTCTTTAGTGCTAAAAGTGCTCTTCTCTCCTCCTGTCTTTCTTTCTCCTCCCTCTTTCTCTAGATACAGGTTACAGATTCTTCAAGAAATTATCTTCCCCTGCTACTTTGAGATTGGTTTTTCATAAAGTGACTTTCTCTGGCTCTTAAGGTGGTCTTAAATTTGCAGTTGTTGGGGTCCATGAGATGTCCCATAAAAGACCACCAGCCATGTATGCAAGCAGCAAAAACTTTTATTTGCTACACCAGCATATTCAGGGTAGCTCACCTGTACAATATGGTAACAACCCTGAGGGGAATATGTAGGCTCCTTTTAAGCACAGCTAAGGGGAATCTCAGAAGCAGTTAGGTCATTTTATGATTGGTTTAGCAACAGCAGTTTTATTAGTACATTTCTGGGTTGGCTGGTGGCTGGGGCTGGCAGGGGCTAGCTGGGGCAACAATTGCTCCATTTTGGGCATTTATGGTCAAGTTTCAAGGTGCAGGTAGAGGATTTGCCCCTGTTTGATCATCAACTTGTGATACTGTAGGAGGTGGCCCAAGCTTGGTTTGTGCTATCTCCCTAGTCCCTGTTGTCAGGGGCATAGAAGACTGATTATCCATTGTTGGTGGTTCTTTCAGAAACTGCTTTCTCAGTCTCAGAAAAGTGAAACTGAGACCTGATCTCTGACAAAAGACTGAGCACCCTATTATGGAGTCTGCTTGGCTCTCTCACAGTGATCCTCTTGCCTCAGGCAAACAATGCCAATATTTAAGAATATATCATATACTACTGTTAACTAAACATGTAAAGTTCCTATAGACTTAATATTTGCTTTTAAGTAGATGTAGGAAGCTTTGCTCACTTGTGAATCATCTTTACTGCCTTGGAATATGCAAAAATACCTTTGAGATGAACTGTTAAAATGTAACTACAATAGTAAAACATTTGTCTTTATTAAACTGTCTTAATATTTTTTGGAGTATTTTCTCTTATCTTGTCAAATGCAAATGGACTAGACATTGTTAATGTATTCATTGTCTGTATATATGGTATATAGTTATTGAATTTATTGCAAATAGTTTTTATATTAGTTATAGCTTTTTTCATTTTAGAAATAAAAGGGGAAATGTGATATTTTGTTTGTAATCTAACAAATAAAGTTTGTCTGAAGAACAGAGTACGGAGGTAAGCCACTAGTTAGCCAGACAGGATGAGCAGTGGTAGCCAGGCAGATGGATCTCTACCAGTTCAATGTCACCATGGGCTACATGAGAGTGAATAAGTCTAAAAGAGAAACAGAGCTCACACATTTGATACCAGCAGTTGGGATGACAAACTTTAATCCCAGCACTAGAAGGAAATATAAGGCAGGGGCTCAGTGCAGTCTGAGGTTTGGTGGAGAGCATTGCAATCTACAGTCACACTGAGTACAGGATTGCCCCTTTTTGGTCTTAGCCTTGGTAGACGTAAGAACTCTCTAGTGGCTTGGCTACTTTGCTTTTCTGATATTCAGTTTGAACACCAATATCTTTCTCTGGTTTTTTATTATTCATGCTACAATTTTTAATTTATCTTTGAAAATATTGTACATTTACCTAATGTATTTTAATAATTTCCATCTACCATTGTCTCCTCCTTCCTCTTATTGCCCCACAGTATATCTCCCTCCTTACTTTGTGTTCTCCTTTTCATCGTTTTTAATAAACCTGTGTCAATTACTAGTGATTCTTTATGCGTGAATGATTGGAGCTATTCTATGCCTGGCACCAAGATTTATACTAAATAAATCATGTCCTCTGGGAGTAGCATTTAATTATTTACTGATAAAAGTTCTATAGAGTATCTACCAAGACCACATTTTTCTTATTCATTCTTCCACTGTTGGTTTCATAATTTAGTTATTGTGAAGAGTGTTGCAATAAGCACTGATATGCAAGCATTAAACTCTGATAAAAAGAAATGATAGCAAATCAAAAATTGAAAATAATATTGATCTAAAAAGACTCAAAAATGAGGAGGAAAATACATGTTTGGATGGAAGACATTTATCTAAACTATTAAGAAAATCTTGCAATTCCAAATGAATATATTTTTATTTTTTATTTTTATTTATTTATTTATTTATTTTTGGTTTTTTGAGATAGGTTTTCTCTGTGTAGCTTTGGAGCCTATCCTGGCACTCGCTCTGGAGACCAGGCTGGCCTCAAACTCACAGAGATCTGCCTGCCTCTACATCCCGAGTGCTGGGATTAAAGGTGTGTGCCACCAATGCCCAGCTCCAAATGAATATAAAAAAAAAAAAATTGATGAGCAGGTAGAATAGGTAAATTTGCTGAGACCAATGATATATTCAACAAATTTTATATTTATACATTGTCCTACAGGATTTTTCAGGATGAACAAAGCATTAAATTAAATTAAGATGCAAAACCAAGCACTTGGAAGCTGGGAGCACTAGAGAAAGAGTTTAAAGTTAGCTAGCCTCAGATACTTAGTGAATTGGAGGACAGTCTGGATTAAATAAGAAACCATTTTTTAAAAAGATCCATACAGTTTTTAATGTGTTATGAAAAAGAAGAAAAAAACTAAGATAAATAAAGAAGAAACAATGTATATATTGGCAGATTTGAGTTTTACTTAGCGCTTTGATTTATATGCTGAATAAAACCAAGAAAAACCAGTCTGAAATGTGAAGCAACAGTGAAAGAAAAACCAATTATATTGTTTCCTTACTGCCCAGTACAATCTGAGAGCAAGCAATTTCCAACTGTATAATTCAAATTGAAACATGATTAGAATTTCATGACAGTAATACCTTTAAGCAAAAAGCAGGACCTCTCCTAGAAATACTTTCTAAAATTAGAGTGTATATTTAATGTGAGCTTCAAAAATTAATATTTAATTATTCTACATAATATATAAATGTATGCTGTAGCATGTTTTCAGAGAATTATTCTTTCTCTTAAAAACTAATAATGACCAACTGTTATTTAACATGAATTCTGGAAACATCATACAAATTCTTTAAATTCTACTAAACAACTTTGTATATGATTGTTTATGTGCATGAATTACTCCTCAAAATTTATCAGATAAAATGTGTCTAGTTAATCTAAGAATGAAACAAGCTTGCTTCACATGTCAATCCCAGCTCCCTCTCCCTCTCCTCCTCCCACTCCCCTACAATTCCCCCAATCCCCCATCCCATTCCCCCTCAGCTCCCCAGAAAGATTGGGGCCCTCCATGGGGGAATCTACAAAGTCTGTCATATCATCCAGGGCATGGCCTAGACCCTCCCCCATGTGTCCAGGCTGAGAGAGCATCCCTCCATGCTTCTTGAACACCTTCATTCATTGCTGTTGGCTTGGCCAGAATAAGCTGAGCAAAAAATTTAGAAAGGGATTAAAGCATGATTCATATGGCAGGAGGTAAGTACTTCAGGGAGATACTGGTGCTAATTACACCAGTAATTAATATAAAGGTAATGGATTCAGAACTCTCTCATTCTCCAGATACCCAGAGATGATGTGATGCACTTACTGGAAAAGTGGGTTCTGTATTTTCTCTCCTCTCTCCCTCCCTCCCAAAGTTCCTCTGTAACATTGGGGCATCCACCTTCAGCCTATAGGTCACAGTATGTCTAGCACACTTCTCCATTTCAACAGGAACCCTTCAGTACTGTCTTGTTTTGTAAGTTCAGCAGTCACTTTCTTGTGGGTCCAGCATGTCCAATTTATACAGCAACAAACAGTCCAGGCAAGAACAGTTTCTGGCTCAAATGGCTAATCTTGCCATGTTGAAAGCAAACTCCATAACGAGTTTCTTTAATGCCCATCCTCCTTTCTGACATAATTGGTGTGCCAGGAGCAGTTGTGTCTCACTGCCGAGAAAAACCCTAAACCATTTAAATGCCATATTTCTGTATGTCTGTGAAAGGTTTGAAGAAAACCTATCCATCTCAAATACATCTCTGTAAATCTAGAAAATCTAACTAACCTAATTATAAATTCTGACTATTATAGGTAACTATATAACCTGTATTTAATTATGTATATCATTTTAAAAGGTCTGTATAAACACAATACCTAAACAAGAGGAGACATATATATATATATATATATATATATATAATATATAGTGGGAAATTACCAATATGGAGTCAGGTAGAAATATAAGGGTATTTAATAGGGAAAAGCCTTACTTACAGAGCAACCTAGCCAGCCGGCATGGTAGCAGTCTGTACAGCAAGCAGCAAAGTGAAACTGAAAGAGCAAACACAGTCACACTATGTCACTCTGACCACGCCCTCACAAGCATGGTCAGGCACACCTGTAGCCAGCCCCTAAGTAGGCATGGCTACAGCTTCCCCTACACATATACATATCACAAAATTGACCTTAAAGTTGTATCAATAAGTGAAAATCTATACCAACGCCAAGTATTCATTCCTATATCCTATTCCCCATTTTTCCTTTAAAAACTTCACTATGCTCATTATCATTTATAACCAACCCCATTTAAATGAAAACCAACATTTATAACAATATTTGGGAACATGGTTGTCATTCATTCTAAACTGTTTCCTGCTGATTGAGGGTGATGTACATACCATGGGAATCATGATAAAACATTGAAACCTGACCAAGTCCTTGTTTTTGTAGTATGTAAGGCTGTATCATCTCAGCTTCAGGGGTTCCTGGGTGATCAAACCATATTAGTCTGGAAGAAATCCATAGCTTTTTATTTTCTTTGGAAATACAAGCAAAACCTGTATTTCTAAGTAGCCTGGTCTTAAACTTAAATTTTGAAGTTAGAGCATTTTTAAAATGTTTAAGTTGGATTAATTTAGTAGCATTTATAATCAAATGTATTTTAGCAGTAGTAAGTCTTTCCTCAGCAATCAATTTAAAGACAACAATATGGCATATAGTATCCAGATTCTCTGTATATTTTCCATCTTTATGTGGCTTTTTTTTTATTACTTTATTTTTACTTTCTTGTCTCCACCAGCCGCTCGAGTTCTGTCTGCCGTGTGGATGGACAAAATAATACAGAGACATATTAGGTACAAAACTGCTTGGTCAATGACTAGGATTCTCATCTGTTAGCTCAGTCTTATGTTGTTGTTGTTTTTTGGTTATTGGTTTTTCGAGACAGGGTTTCTCTGTGTAGCTTTGGAGCCTATCCTGGCACTCGTTTTTCAGACCAGGCTAGCATCGAACTCACAGAGATCTGCCTGCCTCTGCCTATGCCTCCCAAGTGCAGGGATTAAAGGCATGTGCCACCAACGCCTGGCAGCTCAGTCTTAATTATCATAAATCTATATATTTTATAAGACTTATCTTATCAGAAGCCTTATTGTCGTACCTTCTTGCTGGTGGATCACATCCTGCCTCTTGAGGAGGAACAGGAAAAAGAGAGAACACTTCCTGTTTCCTTGCTAAATGTGAGTCTCCTTGCTATGTCACTTCCTGCCTGGATCACCACTTCTCTACTACATTCCCCAGAATCCTCTTTGACTCCTAGTCCCATCTAACTTGCTGTCTCATTGGCCAAACAGTATTTTATTTAACAATCAATAAGATAATCATACACAGAAGTACTTCCCCCATCAAGGAACCTTGTTCAATATTCAGACAAATTTAGGTTCAAATCTTGAATGTCAAACATGTTCTTGGGAGTGTTATTTAGCCTAAACTTTGGTAGTTGTTTCTATAGTGAAGGCTTGTAGCTTCTCTATGAAAAGTTGTTTCACGTGCACCTGCTATAGCCACAGATAAATAGTTCCTACAAAAGGCAGAGTAGTGTGTAATAATATCACAGGATGAGCACTGCTTGCCTTCCTGTAAGATAGAGAGGTGAGGCAGACATCTACATCCAAAGCAGCCAGCTTGCTGCCTCCCAAATTCACCTTCCAATTCTTCAGTACTATAGTTTAGTTTCTCTATCTTCCTCTCCTCATGCTACTTCTAATCTATAACTCAAATGTGCCTCTCAAGATGAATCGGAACACATTTTTAAACTTCATACACAGGTTAGAACCAAGGCTGACATTCATGTTTGCCTGACTTTTAGGTGCAAAAATACTTCTTTCTAATTTCATATACATTCATGTATGTAAGTAAATTGATAAGTACCAGGCTAGACCAGGCTGCTGTTGCTGTCCTTTCAACTAGGATACATCCATATCCCATTCAGAACTCCGTGTCTGTGAGATACTTACATAGCTCAAATCTAAGCTATAACTTCATTATTTTGCTGTTTGTGTTACTGTACTCTTGAAGTTCTAATAAAGCTTTGTGGATAACATTTATTCTGGGTATCAAATAACATTCAATCATCTGTACCATAGTAACCTCAACTGAAAACCATAGGAGTCAAATTAATACATGTTATTTACTTCTCTCTTTAGAAATGAAGCCTAGAAGCTATTTGAGCACAAAAGTAGGAGAAGGTAATTCACTATCCATGAATTATTTGAGCATTTTGATCAGGTGAAGTCCAAACAATGACTGAGAAAATGAGTACTGGCTGTCAGTCACCAGGGAATTCATGCTTTAGACTCTGGAACATGTTTCCAGATTCACACATACCTCTGGGGGAATTCCATACTTCATTTTGTTTTCATTGTAAGTAGAAGTTAAAAGAGCTTCTTTGTGTATCTCATTTATATGATATGTAAATATCAACAATAAGTCATTTATAATCATTTTCAAAATAATATATAATAAAATTTGTTATTATAAGACAATTGCTATCAAAAGTATATGTACATCTAAACTCAAATAGCATTTGAAAATGATAATAAAGGATAATCTACATGAATATTCATGAATATCTCTTACTACACCGATCTCTAGTTATTGGCCTAATGTTTACAACAAGGAAGTACATGTGAGTTGGAATTTCAGATAAATATAAAACTCAAAAATCAATAATCCCACCTTAAAAATAACTTACGGGATGAAGGCTCTAGGATGGCATATAAGATATTCATCAATCTCATTATCAGGGAAGGGCACTTCATCCAGTAGCTGATGGAAGCAGAAGTAGAAACCCAGAGCTAAACAATGAGCTGAATTCCTGTAATCCAGTTGCACAGAAGGAGTGATGAGCAACACGGTCAGGACCAGGCTGGAGAAACCCACAGAAACAGCTGACTTGAACAAGGAGGAGCTCATGGACCACAGACTGATAGCTGGGAAACCAGCATAGGACTGATTCAGACCTGAACGTGGGTGTTAGTGAGGAGGCCTCAGCAATCTATGGGGCCTCTGGTAGTAGGTCAGTATTTATCCCTAGAATACAAAGGACTTTGGGAGCCCATTCCATATAGAGGGATACTTTCTCAGCCTAGACACACGGGAGAGGGCCTAGGTCCTGCTACAAATGATATGACAGACTCTGAAGATCCCCCATTGAAGGCCTCACTCTCCAGGTGGAGCAGAAATGGGACTGGATAGGTATTTAGTGGGGGGCAGGGGAGGATGGGAGGTAGACAGAACTGGGATTGGCCTGCATAACAAGTTTGTTTCTAATTTTAAAAAATAGAGAAAATAACTTATGGGCATTTCTGAAATTATTTTTTCTGGCCAAATTTCATCTACAGATTCATTCACTTGACCTCAGTCTCTCTCTCTCTCTCTCTCTCTCTCTCTCTCTCTCTCTCTCTCTCTCTCTACTATCTCTTTCTCTCTCTCTCTCCAGGTATCAAGTACTTCATGTACCTGGCTTAGACTCCTGTGTGCTTATCCTGTGCTATTTCCCAAGGCCTGTATTCTCAAATGCCACAGACTACAGGATGAGAAGACAATGGAAATGTCTTCTTAAAAGATATTGGCATCCCTTTCTTAGAAGACTCTTAGCTCATACTTCTATATCTGCTGTCTTAAGAAAAAGAACCACACCCTGAGAAATATGCTAATTACTATACAACCTCCAGTGTTGATGCTCACAGGTAGAAACAGGTGCTACATTATTCCTAGAATTAGGAAATTTACATTATAATTTTCAAAAAAATTGTTATTACCTTTCTTCTTTTTTCATGTCTTGATAAAAAAATGAATTATTTAGCCTGGCTGTCCTAAAATCCTGGTATATTCATCTGGGACAGCCTTATACACTTATGTGGCCCCCAATTGCACCAAAGCACTCAACAATACAGGGATCCTATTTGGCATTTGGGAATTTCATTTTTGTAAGATAATACACTTCCTTGTCTGAATCATGAATTTTATGTTATTGCAACCAAAAGCATTGTAACAGGAAGACAATTGCTAGAAATTTGCCACAGAATCCTCATTGCCATAAAGGAAATAGAATTGTATTTCTTTTTCTTATTACAAAAGTCTGTGGTTAAGCAATTCAGGGCAGGTATGTGGTGTCATTAATGATGGACTTTTATCTGCTGGAAGATACCATACCCAACTCTATTGGTTTTACAAAACACAGTTTCAAATGATGTTAGTTAAATAAATCAGTAATAGTATCAACAATATTCAGTGTTAAGAGACACTTTGAAATAAGGCTCTGTCAAGCATAGCTTTGGTAGGAAAACAGTGATTGTTATAGATTATGTAGTTCCAGTACACTAAATTATCAGTAAAAACAGACCTAAACCATTAGGAAGCATGTTGATATTAGTAAATTTTTTAAAAAAATATTCCTGGATGATGGGGGAAGTCCTTCTGTTTATATTTTTTTGGTTGATAAATAAAGCACTGTTGGCCAATAGGGAAGCAAGATAGGCAGGACTAGGAGAGGAAGATTCTGGGAAATGTAGGAAAGACAGAGTCTCCATGTGATCCAAGGAAGAGAGGATGCATAAGGCCGGCTTTCTCAGTAAGATAAGTCCTTATATGGATTAATATTTATGGTTGATAATTAAGGCTGAGCTAGGAAATAAGAAGTCCTAGTCATTGGCCAGCAGCACTCTAACTAATAAGAGACTCTGTGTGTTATTTGCTGGCCCTAAAGCAGAGGCACAACCCAGGCACTGGCACAAAGAGTTACTGTTACACCTGGGTTTCAATCTTCCTAACCCAAAAGCAAAACATGATTGACCTTTTTATAGGAATGTAACCCTATTAATGTGATTTTAGAAACAGCTGAACCAGTAACTGATTTTGAAAGCAAGTTCTATGGTTATATTACAGTAAATAATATTTGTTTACACTTTTCAAGACTGAAAGTACTATGGTTCTTGCATTGTTGGTCTCACTGGGTTTTTTGAAAAAGCAAACTTCAAAGTGCAACATTTCCACCATTACAATACAGACATTGTGTTTTTATCTAAATATAATGCCCAATACCCAGGTAACTGTTCAGTTACTTCTCTCCATGAAGGCTTTTAAGAAATTTGAAAATGATGCAATGGCTACAAGTAGATTAATGAATAGAGAAACATGAAATTGTTGCTTTCTTTGGTGATGCAATAATGGCATACAACTTCTATGTCATTATCCAGGATTTAAAGAATATGAAAGGGGATCACAGACCAGACCAGCGCCATCCACCCAGGTCCCTCCGGGCTTGTCCCTGCTTGAAACAGACACGCCCAGGCAGGGAGGAGCTCCAGAATCTGGATACAGGACACTCTTCCTTCCCCTTCTGCCGACTCATCACAGACCAGACCAGACCAGACCAGACCAGATCTGCCAGGAGGATCCCTATGGAGGCCTAACTCCTGCAGAGTGAGCAGACTACGAGGAGAGGCAAGACCATCCAGAGCTTCGGACATTGAATTCCTGGCCCACACACACTACAGAGTAACAAGAGGAGATAGAGAGATCCTTCCTGCACTCACTGGAAAAAGACATGGGAAGAAGACAGAATAAGAACTCACTCAACAACAGAAAGATCAATATGACACCACCAGAATCTAGGGACTCCACTCCAGCAAGACCTGAAAAGCCCAACATAGCACCTGAAGATGAGATGGACCTCAAAAATTATCTCAGCAAGATGATAGAGACCTTCAAAGAGGAAACAAGAAAATCCCTTAAAGAAATAGAAGAAAAAGCAAGCAAAAAATTACAGGAAATAGAGGAAAAGACAAACCAAAAAATTCAAGAAATAAACAAATCTCTTAAAGAAGCTAAAGAAACCCAAGATAAAACAACCAAACAAGTGAAGGAAGCTCTTGAAACAGTTCAAAGCATGAAAGCTGAATTAGACACAATAAAGAAAACACAGAATGAGGCGATGCTGGAAATGGAAAGACTGGATAAACAATCAGGATCTAAAGACGTGAGTATAACTAATAGAATCCAAGAGACAGAAGAGAGAATCTCAGCTATTGAAGACTCGCTAGAGGATATACATTCATCAACCAAAGAAAACCTCAAGTCCAACAAATCCCTAACACAAAATATCCAGGAAATATGGGACACCGTGAAAAGACCAAACCTAAGAATAATAGGTGTAGAAGAAGGTGAAGAAACACTGCTCAAAGGTACAGAAAACATATTCAACAAAATCATAGAAGAAAACTTCCCCAACCTACAGAAAGATATGCCTATGAAAGTACAAGAAGCTTATAGGACACCAAACAGACTGGACCACAAAAAGAAGTCCCCCCGACACATAATAATCAAAACTCCAAATCTATAGAATAAAGAGAAAATATTAAGAGCTGCAAAGGAAAAAGGCCAAATAACATATAAAGGCAAACCAATCAGAATCACACGTGACTTCTCAATGGAAACTCTGAAAGCCAGAAGGTCTTGGATAGATACCCTACAAGCACTAAGGGAGCATGGATGTCAACCCAGACTACTGTACCCAGCAAAACTTTCAATCATTATAGATGGAGAAAACAAGATATTCCATGACAAAAACAGATTTAAACAATACATATCCACAAATCCAGCATTACAGCAAGGTTCTGGAAGGAAAACTCCAACCCAAGGAACATAACTACATGCACAAGAACACAGGCAATAGATAATCTAATTTTGCCAAACACAAAAAGAAGCAGGAGGGCAAAATCCACACACAATGACACCACCAACAATAAATCCAAAACAAACAAGAACCAACGAACAATGGACATTAATATCCCTAAATGTCAATGGTCTTAATTTACCCATAAAAAGATATAGGCTAACAGAATGGATATGAAGACAGAATCCATCCTTCTGCTGTTTACAAGAAACACACCTCAACTTCAAAGACAGGTGATACCTCAGAGTAAAAGAATGGGAAAAGATTTTCCAATCAAATGGCCTCAAGAAACAAGCCGGTGTAGCAATCCTAATATCTAACAAATTGGACTTTAAACTAAAATCAATCAAAAGAGATGAAGAAGGGCATTTCTTACTCATCACAGGAAAAGTCCATCAAGATGAAATCTCAATCCTGAACATCTATGCTCCAAATATGAAGGCACCCACATTTGTGAAAGAAACATTACTAAAGCTCAAACCACACATAAAACCACACACACTTATAGTAGGAGACTTCAACACCCCCCTTACACCATTGGACAGAACCACTAGACAGAAACTTAACAAAGAAACAAAGGATCTGAAAGAAGTTATGACCCAACTGGGTTTAACAGATATCTATAGAACATTCCATCCAAACACAAAAGAATATACCTTCTTCTCAGCACCACATGGAACCTTCTCAAAAATTGACCACATAGTTGGCAGCAAAGAAAACCTCAACAGTTACAAAAGTATTGAAATAACCCCCTGTATCTTATCAGACCACGATGCATTAAAGCTAGAATTCAACAGCAATACAAATTGCAAAAAACCTACATTCTCATGGAAAATGAATAACTCCCAATTGCACCATTCCTGGATTGAGGAAGAAATAAAAAAGAAATTAAAGACTTCCTAGAATTTAATGAGAATGTGGACACAACATACCCGAACTTACGGGACACCCTGAAAGCAGTGCTACGAGGGAAGTTCATAGCACTAAGTGCTCACATGAAGAAACTGGAGGAAAGTCACATTAGAGAATTGACAGAACAACTGAAAGCTTTAGAGCAAAAAGAAGCAAACACACCAAGGAGGAGTAGACACCAAGAAATAATCAACCTGAGAGCCGAAATCAACAAAGTAGAAACTAGGAAAACAGTACAAAGAATCAATGAAACAAAGATTGGTTCTTTGAGAAGATCAACAAGATAGACAAACCTCTAGCCAAACTAATCAAAAGGCAGAGAGAGAGCATGCTAATTAACAAAATCAGAAATGAAAAGGGGGATATAACAACGGACACTGAGGAAATCCAGAGAATCTTTAGGTCATACTTTGAAAACCTGTATTCCACAAAATTGGAAAATCTAAAGGAAATGGACAGCTTTCTGGATAAATATCACTTACCAAAATTAAATCAAGATCAGATAAACAGTTTAAATCGACCTATAACCCCTAATGAATAGAAGCAGACATCAAAAGCCTCCCAACCAAAAAAAGCCCAGGGCCAGATGGCTTCACTGCAGAATTCTACCAGAAATTCAAAGAAGATCTAATTCCAGTACTCCTCAAACTGTTCCACACAATAGAAACAGATGGGATATTGCCAAACTCCTTCTACGAGGCTACAATCACTTTGATACCCAAGCCACACAAAGATAAGACTAAGAAAGAGAACTACAGACCTATATCCCTCATGAACATTGATGCTAAAATACTCAATAAAATATTGGCTAATCGAATCCAAGAACATATCAGAAAAATCATCCACCACGATCAAGTAGGCTTCATCCCAGGAATGCAAGGATGGTTCAACATACGAAAAACCATTAATGTAATCCACCATATAAACAAACTGAAAAAGAAAAACCACATGATCATCTCACTAGATGCTGAAAAAGCCTTTGACAAAATCCAACATCCCTTCATGATAAAGATCTTGGAGAGAACAGGAATAACAGGAACATATCTAAACATGATAAACGCGATATACACCAAACCAATAGCCAACATCAAACTAAATAGAGAGAAACTCGAAGCTTTTCCTCTAAAATCAGGAACATGACAAGGATATCCACTCTCTCCATACCTCTTCAATATTGTACTTGAAGTTCTAGCTAGAGCAATAAGACAAGAACAGGAGATCAAAGGGATACTAATTGGAAAGGACGATGTTAAACTTTCACTATTTGCAGATGACATGATAGTCTACATAAGGGACCCAAAAATCTCTACCAGGAAACTCATACAGCTGATAAACACCTTCAGCAAGGAAGCAGGATACAAAATTAACTCAAAAAAATCTGTAGCCCTACTGTATACAGATGATAAACTCAATGAGAAAGAAATCGTGGAAACATCACCTTTCACAATATCCACAAGCAACATAAAATATTTTGGGGTAACACTAACCAAAAAAGTGAAAGATCTGTACAATAAGAACTTTGAGTCTTTAAAGAAAGAAATTAAAGAAGATACCAGAAAGTGGAAAGATCTCCCATGCTCTTGGATAGGCAGAATTAACATAGTAAAAATGGCAATCCTACCAAAAGCAATCTACAGATTCAACGCAATCCCTATCAAAATCCCAACACAGTTTTTCACAGACATTGAAAGAACAATACTCAACTTTATATGGAAAAATAAAAAACCCAGGATAGCCAAAACAACTCTTTACAATAAAAGATCTTCTGGAGGCATCACCATCCCTGACTTCAAGCTCTACTATAGATCCATAGTTCTGAAAACAGCTTGGTATTGGCACAAGAATAGACAGATAGACCAATGGAATTGCATTGAAGACCCAGATATTAATCCACTCATCTACGAACACCTTATTTTTGACAAAGGTGCTAAATCCATACAATAGAAAAAAGATAGCATCTTCAACAAATGGTGCTGGCACAATTGGATTCGGACATGCAGAAAATTGCAGATTGATCCATACCTGTCACCATGCACGAAACTTAAGTGCAAATGAATCAAAGATCTCTCCATAAATCCAGCCACACTGAATCTTCTAGAAGAGAAAGTGGGAATAACCCTTGAACAAATTGGCACAGGAGAACGATTCCTGAACATCACGCCAGAAGCACAGACACTGAGGTCTGCAATCAATAAATGGGACCTCCTGAAACTGAGAAGCTTCTGTAAGGCAAAGGACACAGTCAGTAAGACAAAACGACCACCCACAGAATGGGAAAAGATCTTCACCAGCCCCACATCTGACAGAGGACTGATTTCCAAAATATACAAGGAGCTCAAGAAGCTAGCCACCAAAACACCATACAATGAAATTAAAAAGTGGGGTGCAGAACTAAACAGAGATTTTTCAACAGAGGAATCTGAAATGGCTGAAAGACACTTAAGAAAGTGCTCAAAATCCTTGGCCATCAGAGAAATGCAACTCAAAACAACTCTGAGATACCACCTCACACCTGTCAGAATGGCTAAAATCAAAAATACCAATGACAACCTATGCTGGAGAGGTTGTGGAGAAGAAGGAACACTCCTCCATTGCTGGTGGGAGTGTGAACTTGTAAGACCACTTTGGAAATCAGTATGGCGGTTGCTCAGAAAAATGGGAATCAATCTACCTCAAGATCCAGCCATTCCTCTCTTGGGTATATACCCAAATACTGCATGTCCATACAACAAGGACATATGTTCAACCATGTTCATAGCAGCATTGTTTGTAATAGCCAGAACCTGGAAGCAACCTAGATGCCCCTCAACTGAAGAATGGAAAGAGAAAATGTGGTACATTTATACAATGGAGTACTACTCAGCAGAAAAATGCAATGGAATCTTGAAATTCGCAGGCAAATGGATGGAACTAGAAGAAACCATCCTGAGTGAGGTAACCCAATCACAAAAAGACAAACATGGTATGTACTCACTCATATATGATTTTTAGACATAGAGCAAAGGTTTACCAGCCTATAATCCTCTTCCCCAAAGAAACTAGAAATCATGAATGACTCTAAGGGATAAATGGACCCCAGGAATGGGAAGTGGCATAAACTCACAAGCTAATTGAGAGCATGAGGGTAGGGGAGTGGGTGCTGACACAATAAGAGCACAAGAAGAAGAGGAGAGGAGAAGAAATGGAGGAGCAGATATATTGAGTTGGGGGAAGAATAGAGGAGAGAGAGCAGGATGAGAGATACCA
Source organism: Cricetulus griseus (assembly GCF_003668045.3). NCBI lineage: Eukaryota > Metazoa > Chordata > Mammalia > Rodentia > Cricetidae > Cricetulus > Cricetulus griseus. The sequence goes on along the minus strand of NC_048595.1, from coordinate 135,777,626 downwards.
TATCAGAGGGAGCCACTATAGGTCCGAGAAGAGATCTGGAACTAGAAAGATCTCCAGAGACCTACAAGGATGACATGATCTGACAGTCCGGGCAGTGGAGGAGAGGATGGCCTAGAAGCCCCTCCCCTAGAATGAGAGTGATGACTACTCTCTATGCTATCCTAGAGTCCTCATCCAGTGGCTGATGGAAGCAGAGACAGACATACACAGAAATACACTGAGCTGAATTCTGGAACCTAATTGAAGAGAGGGAGGACTGAAGAACCAAGGGGTCTGTACCAGGTTGGAGAAACCCACATAAACAGTTGGCCTGAAAAGGGGAAAGCATATCGACCCCAGATGCTCTTTGGGAGGCCAGTACGGGACTAATCCAGCCCCCTGATCATGGATGCCATCGGGGAGGCCCCTGCACTCCTGGGAGCCTCCGGAGGTGGACTGGCTTTTTGCCATGGTGTATGTGGGGGACTTTGAGAGCCCATCCCACTTGAAGGGATGCACTCTGTCTCTGAACACATGGGAAGGGACCCAGGCCCAGCATAGGAAGATTTGGTGGACTTGGTGGTGCCCCGGTTGGGGGCCCTACCCTGCCTGGGGAGTGGTGGGTGGATGGGGTGGGGGGTAGGTTGGAGGTGGGGGAGAAGGAATGTGGGTAAGGGGAGGGAGAGGGAGAGGGGAAGTACATGTGAAACAAGCCTGTTCCCTAACTTGAATTAATAATAATAAAAAGAGAGAGAGAAAAAAAAGAATATGAAAGGGAGATAAAATTAAAATATAATTTAATTTTACCTAGGAAATCATAGTATGTTGCCCTAATAATCATGATATTTAGTATATAAGAAAATAAATGTCTTTTCAACATTCCTCAGCTAGTTTCTTTTTAGCACTTACCACATCACAATGATATTAAAAATAAGCATTCTTAGTCTCTTCAGAGAGGAAGTTTCAGAACCCAACATTGCCTTCAAATGATTCAGCTCATTATTTTCTACTATATTTTCAGCACTATATTTTCTACTATATTTCAGTGTGTGTGTGTGTGTGTGTGTGTGTGTGTGTGTGTGTGTGTGTATTGTAATCGTCTACATGTCAGCCATAATGTGTCTTTATTAAAATTACAGAAATATATCATTAGAAATGTTGAGGTTAATATGGTTATACAAAGAGAATAAGACATTTCCTAGATAGTATAACCATTTTAAAGTGTTTTTTATAGATGAGAAACAATATTGCAGCTTCAAGGATCCAAAAGATTTAAAATAATATAATAGTGGTTTTCAAATTATGCATAAGAGTAATTAATTCAGGTAGCTTTGCATCTTTTCATGTTTATTCTTACCAATCAACATTCAAGTATTCATTTTGCATTATTTTACTATAAGAGATATAGAAATTAAACTTTGGAAAATAGTACACAGGACCTAAGAATTCTTAAGCCACTGTTATCATCATTAAACATTCAAACTATAGGCTGGTTGAAATTTTATGAAAGCCAACTTGCAATAAATTGCTGTATTATATTATTAGTTACAGTATTTGGACCATTATTCATCTTCCTATACTACATGGAGAAGCCTGAAACAATATCATTTTAGCTTAGGCTAGGCTGTGAAGCACAGGTAAGTTTATGTTTCTGGTTCATAACATCACTAAAATATATAGAGAGGATTTAAATAGTACTCTCTTTGAGTATGAGTTAATCCACCAACATCATTACTCTGAAAAACATAGGAATTAAGAAAATCTCAAATTTGAGCTTCCTAGAACTTAGAAATCCTCTAAGGATCATGTCAGCAGTAATGGCAGAAAAATTTATGATATAAGAACATAAAAGCACAACAACTAAATAGGTTTTACCCTCACAGAATTTTCTTTCCTACATCAAATTCCTTTTGAACATCTTTGGCTAATTGTATTTTTTTATACTTTTAATCTGATGTTGTCATATTTTTAAAAAGCCAAATTACAAACTGTGAAAATAATATCATGTATTTTTGTCTATTCACAATTAGCTATCAACATTAGACTTGCTTTTTTGCCAAGGTAAGTAATTCCTCAAAAATATTGAATAGCAGCTTTCTACAGAGAACATACATGTGTCATCAGTGGGTTGAATCTGAAACGTTAGGCACTTACAATTAAAATCAGAGTTTCAGTACCTTGCTTAACTATATACCCTTGTTACACATTCTCTGTGTGATAATGATAAGAATTTGAGGGAAATGACATCAATACAAATGCCACTTTCTGCTACTCCTTTGTCTTATCTAATGGTAAGTGAATACAGAAATGTACTACCAGGTCTCTCTATCATCACATTTTTATGCAGAGAGTTGTTCAGTTGAATATACTAAATTCATCTTCAGGCAATCACCATGAAAATGACTAAGTACTGCATGGAGCCCAAAGCAAATGTGATTCATCACACCCTTTAAAATGCCAAAAAATCAAGGTTTCCAATGCATTGAGAATTTCTCAGGTTTTTCTTTACATTGGCAATAGGATATTCTGGGAAGAAGACAATGGGAATAAGAATGACATAAGGGCCGATTGTAATTTTTCCTTTTGACTAGTATCACATAGTCTGTGTTAGCTACATAAAACATTGCAGCATTAACCAATCACTTATTGTGGGGGGAAAATGGGATTTTCCAAGTAACTTTAAATATGTCTTTCACAAAATGCTAGAATATAAAAATTAATTCAGCTGAACTCTGGAATCCAGTTCCAGAAAGGGAGGAATGATAAGCAAATGGCTCAGGACCAGGCTAGGGAAATCCACAGAAACAACTGACCTGAACAAGGGGTTGTTCATGGACCCCAGACCGATAGCTGGGAAACCAGCATAGGACTGTTCCAGAGCCCCTGAACAAGGATGTCAGTTTGGAGGTTGGGTTAATCTATGGGACCTCTGGTAGTTGGATCAGTATTTATCCCTAGTACACTGAGAGACTTTGGGAACCTACTACCATAGAGGGATACTCTCTCAGCCTAGACACATGGAGAACAGGTCTAGACCCTGTTCCAAGTGATATGAAAGATTTTTAAGATCCCCATGGAAGGCCTCACCCTCCCTGGGACGCAGAAATGGGATGGGATAGGTAGTTAATGGTGGGCAGGGGAGAAGAGAAGAGAGAAAGAACACGTAGACAAGGCTTGTTTCTAATTTAAATTTTAAAAAAGGAAAAATATAATTGGTCTGGAAAAAAGAAATGATGCAATAGTGAGGTACCAGGTGTTGATATTAAGTACATCTAAATATAATACCCCAATCCCACGAAACTATTCAGCTAATCCATACATGAAGGACTTTAAGCCACTTGAAAATGATACAATAGCTACAAATGGATTAATGAGTATAGAGACATCACGTTGTTGCTTTCGTCTGTGATTTACCTATTACTAGATAATGACATAAAAATAACTTGTAATCATAACTTCCTGAATTAAAGGAAACCATCATCTCCAACAAAAATGTTAAAGAAAACTGTTTACTGTATTCCTTCTCCAAGATAGGGCAATGCATGCAGGTGAGAGAGGTCATGCTGGCAGGTCCTGGGCTGCTTGGAGAAGGAAGCATTAGGCTCCCCATTAAATCTATTGAAGGCCAGTAGGAGATCATAGACAAGAGAAAGAATGGGTGTTAGTAGATAGAATGACAAGAAGAAACACTGGAATTGTATAAATGTAATTTCTTCAATTCCTCAAAACTCATGTGGTAAAATTTTACTCATATATGATGATATTAAAAGGTATACATTTGTGGAGTTGTTTAGATTATGAGAGTAAAGATCAAGTAAATATTTCATTTTATTTATTTATTTATTTATTTATTTATTTATTTTTGGGGGTTTTTCTAGACAGGGTTTCTCTGTGTAGCTTTGGAGCCTATCCTGGCACTCACTCTGGAGACCAGGCTGGCCTCGAACTCACAGAGATCCGCCTGCCTCTGCCTCCCAAGTGCTGGGATTAAAGGCGTGCCCCACGAACGCCCGGCAAGTAAGTATTTTAAATTAAGATTATTTGCTAAATATGTTCCCTCTCTTTCTTCAAGTTTTTTCCTGGTATTAGTAATCTTCTTTTTGAAATCTAGCTAAAGCATATAAAAAAGTAAAAACTTCAAATATTTTGTAGAATAGTACATAGACTATATCTTTTCCTGTCTCCGACTTTCCCTCTGCTAAGAAACATTTATACAATGCATTTTGTACATTCCTGTTACCTCAGTATACATTTATAAAATATTATTTCTTTTATATAGCAAATACTGCAGTTGCACATTTGTCCTACATGTCACTTGATATTAGCAAATGTTTCAATCATGTTTTATTGTTATTGATTCTCCATCTTTCAGTGGGCTGTTTTTATGCATGTATGCTGTTATCTTACAGAAGATGGAGCCTTAATCTTATTTAATTTGTAATAATGCTGACAATATTTTCATATATCATTTAAAATTTGATATACTACTTTTTACTATACTTATGTGTTTTCTTCAAATGCTTACTTGTTTTTGATTACCCTTGTTATTCAGAATATATTGCTTTCCTCTGATATACGTATACATATACATATGATATTTTCTGGAATATTAGTCCCTTTTCATCTCTATTCTGTGAACTACAGTTCATTAATATTTTACAAATCATCATATTTTATAATTAAATGTTATAGTTCATGTGTCTTTATTAAGTTATCATTGTTAGTGTTACATGGTCTATGTTGACCATGATTAAATATTTAACTTTAAATATACGTGGTTGTTGCCAATTATTGCACGGCAAGTTTGATGTGAAATGTGAACACACTATAATGCTCTAAGTATATAACTAATAGATAGATACATTATACCAATATAACTTCTATATTACAGGGCATTATATAGCAATGCCATTGATTCCATCTCATGGTCTCTACTTTACAGGCACATGTAGTTTTCATTTACAACATCATCTGTTAATGCTTTCCTGTTGTTAATTTATAGATTAAAAATAATCTTGTTTCTTCATTTTGCTAGTTGTTTCCTTGGGCAACCCAAGTTCATTGTGTTTTCATTACACTTAGTGGAAGTATTTTGTGTTTATTTGCTTACTCTTGGGGTCTTTGGAAATATCTTTATTAAGTAATTTAGAATTATTCCCAATTGTTCCTCCTAGATCCAGCCTCTGACTCTTAACCCCTTCCCAATATGTTGGCCTCTTTTTATAAATATATAATAACCCACCAAGACCAGTGTGTGCCCACACTACTATTTTTTTCCTTTTTTAATTTAATTTAGAAACAAGCTTGTTTCACATGTCAATCCCAGTTCCTTTCCCTCCCCTCTTCCCCTGCCCCCTTCAACCCCCTGTCCCATCCCCTTTCTGCTCCCAAGGGAGGGATCTTCAAAGTCTGTCATATCATTTGGAACAGGGCTCAGGCCTTCACCTTTGTATCTAGAGAGAGTATCCCTCTATATGGAATAGGCTCCAAAAATCCATTCTTACACTAGGGATAAATACTGATCCACTACTAGAAGCCCCATAGATTGCCCAGAAATCCTAACTAATACCCATGTTCAGGGAGTCTGGGTTGGTCTTTTGCTGGTTTCCCAGCTATAAGTCTGGGGTCTGTGAGCTCCACCTTGTTCAGGTCAGCTGCTTTTGTGGGTTTCCCCAGCCTGGTCTTGACCTCTTTGCTCATCACTCTTCCCTCTCTGCAACTGGATTCCAGGAGTTCAGCTCAGTGTTTAGCCTTGGGTGTCTGCTTCTGCTTCCATCAGCTACTGGATGAAGGCTCTAGGATGGCATATAAGGTAGTCATCAATCTCATTATCAGGGAAGGGAATGTAAGTTACCCTCTCCACTATTGCTTAATTTGTTAGTTGGTATCATCCTTATAGATCTCTGGACATTTCCCTAGTACCAGATTTCTCTTTAAAACTATAATGGCTACCTCAATTATGGTATCTCTTTTCTTGCTCTCTTCCATTCTTCCCCTGACTCAATCTTCCTGCTCTTTCATGTCCTCCTCTTTCCTCATCTTCTCCCCTTCTCTTTCTCCTGATTCTCTTTCCCCTCCATCCTTATTCCCAATTTCTGCAGGAGGTCTTGTGCTTTTCCCCTTCTCTGGGGGACCATATATGTCAGTCTTAGGGTCCTCCTTGTTTCCTAACTTCTCTGGTAGTGTGGAATGTAGGCTGGTACTCCTTTGCTCTAAGTCTAAAATCCCTATATGAGTAAGTACATACTATGTTTGTCTTTTTGTGACTGGGTTACCTCACACAGGATGGTGTCTTTTTGTTAAATCCATTTGACTGCAAATTTCAAGATTCCATTGTTCTGTTTTGGTATTTTTCCCCATTGAGTAGTACTCCATTGTGTAAATATACCACATTTTATGTATCCATTCTTCAGTTGAGGGGCATCTAGGTTGCTTCCATGTTCTTGCTATTACAAATAATGCTGATATGAACATAGTTGAACAGATTTCTTTGTTGTATGAATGTGCTTCTTTTGGGTATATGCCTAAGAATGGGATTGCTTGATCTTGAGCTAGACTGATTACCAATTTCCTGAGGAATTGCCATACTGATTTCCAAAGTGGCTATACAAGTTGGCACTCCCACCAGCAGTGGAGGAGTGTTCCCCATTCTCCACATCCTCTCCAGCATAAACTGTCATTGGTGTTTTTGGTTTTAGCCATTCTGACAGGAGTAAGATGTTATCTCAGAGTCGTTTTGAATTGGTAACATCCTGATGGTGAAAAATGTTGAACACTTTAGAAGGCCTAATATATTCTTAAGAATGTGGGGTCATCCACTAGAGCATGGTTGACTTACCAGGATCCACATTTCATTATTTATTTATTTATTTATTTATTTATTTATTTATTTATTTATTTATCTATCCATCTATCTATCTATCTATCTATCTATCTATCTATCTATCTACTTACTTACTTATTGGTTTTTCGAGACAGTTTCTCTGTTTAGCTTTTCAGGCTGTTCTGGGACTTACTAAATAGACCAGACTGGCCTCAAACTCACAGAGATCCACCTGTCTCTGCCTCCCTAGTGCTGGAAGGAAAGCTGTACACCACCATTGCCCATATATGGTCCAATTTTTTTCCTCAGTTATGGGTGGAAGCTCCAAATTCCTTCCACTCCCCTGCTAAAATGGTAACTGGAATGAGCTTGTGCTGGCAACCACATCTAATGTGATCTCAAGGTTAGAATAGTCATTTCATGTACCATAGACATTGTTTAGTTTTATAAAAGAACAACCTTATTCAAATATCAAGAAATACTTTTCTCATTTATACTATTAGCTTCAACTTCTATGAGTCTTATTGTTAAATACTTAATATATAAATGTATTGAGTTTTCTAACTTCTGAGAGATGGGAGTCTCCATCAATTCCTCATGTGGATATTCAATTTTTTGGTTTCACAAAATAAGAAGGTTGCAAAAAGAATGCTTGGGTGGTGTTGGTGCATACCTTTAATCCTAGCCCTCGGGATTCAGAGGCATTTGGGTCTCTTTAAGTTCAAGACCAGCTGGTCTATAGAGTCAGTTTCAGGACAGACTCCAAAGCAACAGAGAAACCCTGTCTCCATGAACCAAAGGAAAATAAAAGCAAAACAATAAAACCAAAAACAAAAAGGAGAGATGTTTGCTCTTTAATGTGTATTCTCAGCAGTTCTGTTTGGAGTATAGTTGTCTTTCTGGATTCTACCACCATCCTTCTGTGTCATTTTTAATGCCCTTACATCATAATTCTGGTAACTGAATTTTTATACTATCTTGTGGTACAGTCAATATGATGCCTGCTATAGTAAATGGTTTTGTTTGTTTGTTTTCTTGTCTTACAGTTCTACTCAAAATTTAGGATTTCCCAAACCCCAAGTTCTTTGAAGAGTGTTGTCATTTCAGTGTGGCACAGGACCCTAAATCTGTAAGGTAATACAGTCATTTTAACAAAATTGATGCTTTAATCCATGAGCAGGTTTTATCTATTCAGTTTGTTTCCATTTCATGTCTATTAGTGTTTATAGTTTCACTTTAGAACTTTTTGGTTAAATTTCTTCTTTAATGTTTAATCATAATTTTCCACAAGTATAAATGGGGTTAGTCTTCAGTTTCTGTTTCAGATAATTTGCTATTGTGCTACCTAATTCTATTAATTTTTGAAAGTAAAATTTAATATCATAAAACTTTATTAAATTAATTTATTAGATTTAATAGGTTGGGCTGATTTTTGGAGGTTTACTTTTTTACAGATACAATTGTACCATGTTCAAACAGAAAATTCATTTTTCTTTTTTTCAGCTTGAGAAATGCCTTATATGATTGTTTTCTTTCTTTACTATTGATAGGACTTTCATGATATTGCTGGAAAAAAATATTGAAAGTAGGCATTCCTGTGCCCCAGCGACTAATTGGGCTCAGGGCTTATTAATAACAATAGAAAAAAGGACATAAAGTTGTGATTGAGGCGTGAGACATTGGAACAATAGGAGGGGGTAATGGTCAATAAATATGAGCAAAACAGACTATATAAATGTATGAAATTTCAAGTAATAATTTTAAAATATTTGTATTAATTACTTTTCCATTACTATGAGAGATCGTGACCAAGGAAACTTAGAGAAGAAAGAATTCATTGCACATACAGTTTTCTAGGGTGAGTCCATGACAATCATGGCAGGGGATTGTGGCAACAGGAAGGCACAGTGCTGGAGCAGTAATTGACAGCTTATGTCCTGATCAGCAGGGTAACTTGGTATATCATGGAGTTTTAGAAACTTAAAACCAATTCCTAGTGATACACATCCTTCAACAAGCTCATACCTCCCAATGATTCTCAAATAGTTCCACCAACTAAGAATCAAATATTCAAATATATAAACCTATGGGGCCCTTCTCATTCACGCCACCACAACATTATCTTTAAAAAGGAAATAATGTAGATACCCTTCTCTATTTTCAAAACTCATATAGCCAGTGGTTTTGTTCATTCAGTAAAATGTTTTCTTTCATCTTATTAAGCATGACCATTGTTTTCGAGGTTTACTCCTTTTATAATTTTGTCTTCAGTATGTTGATAATTAGAAATTTTTAATCATTGTAAATATCAATCTGTGTTATTTAAATGTTCATAGTTTTATATTTCCTTCTATGAATATATGTTTATTTATTGAACTTTCTTTGTTGAGCAAAATTTTCATCCCTAGGTTGAATTCTAAGTGGCCATAATGAATGATATTTATAATGAAAGTGTAATATTGATTTGATATAACTTTGTTTCCATAATAAAATTTGATTCCCAGTATGAATGCAAAGAAAATTCTCTGAAGCTTACCTGGAACTTAAATATGATGTACCAGAATTTTTAGTAGAATATTATGTTCATACATTTTAAGGACATCCGTATATATTTTGTTGTTTTATCACTTCCCAACATTAGGATAATGAGCCCTTAGATAATTAATTTTGAAGAATCATTTCCCTTCAAATAATTTAAAGAATTAATTAAGACTTCTACCCCTTTACATTTTTAGTAGACTCTATTAAGAAGGGGCACAATTACTGGGTAAATGTAAAATAATATGCTATAAAATCAACTACTGCAATATATAATCTGTACCATGGGAACTTAATCTGGATGCTGATTGCTTTTTGTATTCAGGTGTGCTTGATATGAATACTAAACTCTTGTGATACTGACATGTATATTAAAACCGACACAGAGAATGGTAAATCATAAACAGTTTAATGAATTGTATGGATGGGACTATGCCATGTGTCACCTTCTGTATTATTAAAGCTATTGTTATATGACACTTTTATTAGAAAACCATGCCATGACACTGGATTGTATAGAGAACATTAAGAAAAGAAAATATAGTGAGAACATTTTACAGTATGGATTTATCTCATTGATAATAGCAAGAATTTGGAAACTCCAATGTCTACCTTTTTATGCCAAATCTATGAATGCCATTTTGAGAGCAAGCAACCAGCTATTTTGGAAGCAAAGCTGAGGGACTCAAGACAAACAGACAACATGTGGAAAGTATCACAAACAAATGTAGCAGCTCTTGAAGTTGCTCATTTGGTAACATTTTTTTTTTTTTATTCTAGCAAATTTTTTTGTTGTTGTTGTTGTTAGTTCAGATTAGGAATAAACTTGCTTCACATGTCAATCACTTCTCCCTCTTCCTTCCCTCCTTCCCCCCTCCCCCTCTCCCCTCCCCCATTTACCTTCCACCCCATCCACCATGCACTCACCCGGAAGGATAGGGCCTTCAACGGGGCCTCTCAAAAGTCTACCATATTATCCTGGACCTGGCCTATTCCCTCCCCCATGTGTCCAGGCCAAGACTACATCCCTTCACATGGGATGGGCTCTCACTCCCTGCTTACCCAGGGGAAAAATACTAATCTACTACCAGGGGCCCCCTAGAGTGCAGAGGCCTCCTAATTGACATCCATGTTCAAGGGTCTGGATCAGTCCTGTATTGGCCACCCAGACAGCATTCTGGGGTCGATGTGCTCCTCCTTGTTCAGCCCAGGTTTTTCTGTGGGTTTTCCCCAACTTGTTACCTACCCCATTGATCTTCATTCCTCCCTCTCTGCAACTAGGTTCCAGAGTTCAGTTCAGTGTATATCTGTGGGTGTCTGCCTCTGCTTCCATTAGCCACTGGATGGGGGCTCTGGGATGGCATAAAAAGTAGTCATCAGTCTCATTATAGGGGAAGGGCATTTAGGTTATCCTCTCCACCATTGTCTAGATTGTCAGTTCATGTCATCCTTGTAGGTCTCTGGAAATCTCCCTAATCCCAGATCTCTCCTTGGACCTATAATGGCTCCCTCTAATATGTTATCTCTCATCCTGCTCTCCTCTATTCTTTCCACAACTCAATATTTCTGCTCCTCCATTTATTCCTCTCCTATTCTCATCCTCTCATTCTTGCAACTCTCTCTCCCCTACCCTCATGCTCCCAATTAGCTCAGGAGTTCCTTCCCCTTCCCATTCCTGGGGTCCATGAATTTTTCTCTTAGAGTCCTTGTATCCTAGTTTCTTTGGTGAAGAGGATTGTAGGCTGATAACCCTTTGCTCTATGTCTAAAATTCATAAATGAGTGAGCACATACCACGGTTGTCTTTTTCTGACTGGGTTACCTCACTGAGGATGGTTTCTTCTAGTTCCATCCATTTGCCTGCGAATTTCAAGATTCCATTACTTTTTTTCCGCTGAATAGTACTCCATTGTATAAATGTACCACATTTTCTTTATCCATTCTTCATTTGAGGGGCATCTAGGTTGCTTCCAGGTCTGGTTATTACAAACAATGCTGCTATGAACATGGTTGAACATATATCCTTGTTGAATGGACATGCATTATTTGTGTATATACCCAAGAGAGGAATTGCTGGATCTTTAGGTAGACCAATTCCCATTTTTCTGACCAATGGCCATACTGATTTCCATACTGAATTTTCTGATTTGTTCTTGGATTCGATTCACCAATATTTTGTTGAGTATATTTGCATCGATGTTCATGAGGGATATTGGTCTGTAGTTTACTTTTTTAGTTGTATCTTTGTGTGGCTTGGTATCAAAGTGATTGTAGCCTTGTAAAAAGAGTTTGGCAATGTCCCTTCTGCTTTTATTGTGTGGAAAAATTTGAGGAGTACTTTTACTAGCTCTTGTTTGAATTTCTGATAGAATTCTGCAGTGAAGCCATCTGGCCCTGGGCTTTTTTTGGTTGGGAGGCTTTTGATGACTGCTTCTATTTCATTAGTGGTTATAGGTCGATTTAAACTGCTTATCTTTTCTTGGTTTAATTTTGGTAATTGATGTCTATCCAGAAAATTGTCCATTTCCTTTAGATTTTCGAATCTTGTGGAGTACAGGTTTTCAAAGTATGACCTGATAATTCTGTGGATTTCCTCAGTGTCTGTTTTTATATCCTCTTTTTGTTTCTGATTTTGTTAATTAGCATGCTCTCTCTCTGCCTTTTGGTTAGTTTGGCTAGAGGTTTGTCTATCTTGTTGATCTTCTCAAATAACCAACTATTGTTTCATTGATTCTTTGTAATGTTTTCCTAGTTTCTACTTTATTGATTTCAGGCCTGTGTTTGATTATTTCCTGGCATCTACACCTCTGTGGTGAGTTTGCTTCTTTTTGCTCTAAAGCTTTCAGTTGTTCTGTCTATTCTCTAGTGTGATTATTCTCCAGTTTCTTCATGTACAGTTAGTGTTATGAATTTTCCTCTTAGCACTGCCTTCAGAGTGTCCCATAAGTTTGGGTGTGTTGTGTCTACATTCTCATTAAATCCTAGGAATTCTTTAACTTCTTTTTTTATTTCTTTCTCAACCCAGGAATGGTGCAATTGGGTGTTTTTCAATTTCCACGAGTTTGTAGGATTTCTGCAATTTGTATTGCTGTTGAATTCTAAATTTAAAGCATGCTGATCTGATAGGATACAGGGAGTTATTTCAATTCTTTTGTATCTGTGGATGTTTGCTTTGTTGCCAACTATGTGGTCAATTTTAGAGAAGGTTCCATGTGGTGATGAGAAGAAGGTATATTCTTTCATGTTTGGATGGAATGTTCTATTGATATCTATTAAAACCAGTTGGGTCATGAGTTCTGTTAGATCCTTTGTTTCTTTGTTATGTTTCTGTCTGATGGTCCTGTCTAGTGGTGAAATTGGGGTGTTGAAGTCTCCTACTATAATTGTGTGTGGTTTTATATGTGGTTTGAGCTTTAGTAATGTTTCTTTCACAAATGCGTATGCCTTCGTATTTGGGGCATAGATGTTCAGGATTGAGACTTAATCTTGATGGACTTTTCCTGTGATGAGTATGAAATGCCCTTCTTCATCTCTTTTGATTGATTTTAGTTTGAAGTCTAACTTTTAGATATTAGGATTGCTATACCAGCTTGTTTCTGGGGCCCATTTGATTGGAAAATCTTTTCCCAACCCTATACTCTGAGGTAACACCTGTCTTCGAATTTGAGGTGTGTTTCTTGTATACAGCAGAAAGATGCATTCTGACTTCATATCCATTCTGTTAGCCTGTATCTTTTTGTGGGCAGGTTAAGACTATTGATATTGAGGGGTATTAATGTCCATTGATTGTTGGTTCTTGTTTGATTTGAATTTTTTGTTGGATGTGTCATTGTGAGTGTATTTTGCCCTCCTGTTTCTTTTCATGTTTGGTAAAATTGGATTATCTATTGCCTATGTTTTTGTGATTGTCGTTATCTCCATAGGCTTGGATGTTTCCTTCCAGAACTTTCTGTAGTTCTGCATTTGTGAATATGTGTTGTTTAGATCTGTTTTTTTTTTTCATGGAATATCTTGTTTTCTCCATCTATAGTGATTGAAAGTTTTGCTGGCTACAGTAGTCTGGGTTGGCGTCCAAGCTCCCCTAGTGTTTTAGGATATCTATCCAGGACCTTCTGACTTTCAAAGTTTCCATTGAGAAGTCGGGTGTCTTTCTGATAGGTCTGCCTTTATATGTAAAAATATGGAATGCTTCACCAATTTGTGTGTCATCCTTGCACAGGTGCCCTGCTAATCCTTTGTGTATCATTCCAATTTTCATATATTTGCTGCCAAATCAAGCACTCACTTGGTAACATTAGGCATCAGCAGTGCTATGCAATATCACATCCTTTCTGAAGATTTACTGTTGCCAGCAATTGAGTACAATTTCATTATCTGATGGTACTGTCTGTAGAAGAATGGATGATATGTCTGCTGTTATTTTGATCAGGTAATCCAGGTTAATTCTTTGGCACTTCTAATAGTATCCAACTTGATGACTGCAGACATTTTCAATATTCAAAGTCACTGTTTTTTTTGTAAGGTTTAGTAATGATGTAACTTTGAGGATGAGTTCTGTTTTGCAAACCCCTTAAAGTAACCACCACTGCATTGGATGTATTTGATACATATGATTCATTTCAAAAAGAGCAGAAGATCTTTTGGAAAAAGATTTCTGGTGTTTGCATGGATGGTGCTTCAACTTTGCTAGGATGTTGGTCAACATTTGTTACTAAATGAGTTATCGAATGTCATCAGAACTCACTATATGATTTATTGGCAAATTTGAGCAATGAAGATGAAGATACAAGTGTTATGCAAAGTAATGAAACTCATAAATTCTGTAAGTTTTATATAGATGTGCATCCTTGTCCTGCGCGCTCTGTATTTCCTCGCCAGCAAGAAATACACGCAGGACACTCGGATCCTTCTGCAGACAAGCTTTAATGCATTTTGAGAGTGAAAGAGCATAAGCTTCCCAGAGCGGAGACATTGAACCAAGAAAACCATCCCTTATAAAGGCTGGCCAGCCGCCTGGGACGTGTTACCCTATGAATGGCTTCAGCTCCTCAGGCCAAATGAGCCACGGGATAGGCAGAGATCAAAGGAATGGAGATTACCCAGCGCCTGTTGAAGTAATTTACATCTTGGTGTCTTCAGGCACCTATAATTGTAATGGATAATGCAGGAACCGGCTTCCTACACATCCTAAACAGTAGACTGTTTTGCAACTATGTAATGTGCTGGCTGCACTAAACAATGCTCTGCTATTTCACATTGAAGTGACATGGTCATTGAGAGGAAACTGGTTTCATTTGCTTGTTTTATTTTGTTTTTATATATTACATCCTGACTGAAATTTTTCCTCCCTTATCTTCTCCCAGTCACACTCCCAGCTACTTCTTCTCTATCCCAGATCCACTCTTCCTCTTTTCCCTTCAGAAAATGGCAGGGCTTCCAGATATATTGACCAAACATGGCATATCCAGTTGCATTAAGGCTAGTCACAAACATTCATATTATGGATGAGCAAGACAACCCAGTAGGAGAAAAGAGGTCTGCAAAACAGGCAAAAACGTCAGATATAGCTCCTGTTGCCATAGTTTTGAGTCCCACAAGAACACCTGCTTTGAACCACAGAATTATGCTTGAGAGTTCAACACATACTTCAGGGGTCAACCCATCAGAGATGCATATCCCATGGAGAATAGACCTCATTTAGCAAGGCTATGAGGAATATTGTCAGTAAAGAGGCACACATGATGGAGATACCTTATTTAGCAAGGCAATAAGGAATACTGCTTTCCGAAAGTGTTAAGTTGTCCCCATTGAAGACTTCTGGTGTGAAGAGCTCTTTCCCTCATATTACATCTTGGGGATTTTCCCCACACCACCACAGTGTGTTAATTGTTTCCTTAGGACACATATCTATGGCTGTTCTGGGATGTGACTTCTCATTTAGTTATGTAATTTTGATATGTAGAATATATCCTGGGCCATGCTTCATAATTGGATCTATTTGTCCCACAAAGACTGTGGGCTCTTAACAGCCTACTTTGATCTCCTTCTCAGAAAACTGCACACAATTATCTCACTTTTACCTCAGAGCAAGTTCAATCAGACTAAAGGACTTTTGTAAATAGATCATAAGTCTGAAACCTTAAAGATATGTACAAAGTCAGAGGCATAGATGTCCAACTAAGGTTACTAAGAAAAGCATGGCAAGTCTTCCTCCCCAGTCTACTAACAATACATCTATGTCTTAAAGTTGTTGTGCACTGTGCCCTCCCTGTCAGGTCGCAGTTTTGCTCCCATGGCTTTGGGATGTTATGCTGCCATGGCAATGGCTCTGCCTTTTTCTCTTAGCCCAGGAATGTGCTCCTGACTAATAAAAAATTCTTACTCTGTAACCATTATCTTTTGCTTCAAGCCTCTAGGGACAGATTTTGGAAGAGAGGAGATGAGAGAGGTAGAAGCAGGAGGAGGAAGCTGGTAGAAATTAGTTAAAACGTAAAAGGATAAGAATTAAATGAAAATAAGCAAGTAGGAAAATTAAGAAGAAGAAAAAAATGAAACAGTGAATAAGAATTGGAATTAGAATTAAGACAGTGAATTAGAGCTAAGAAATCATAGACAATTTGGAACATCAAAGAACACATGTGTAGGAAGAATGTGTGTGAGAAAATTCTTTTCTATAGTCCTCAGACTTAGATACTATTCTTATTGTAAAGTCTCTTTTTAAACCCTTTTTGAGGTTTAAAGCTCAAAGCTTTTGAGGCAGGCACTTAAAAGTTTGCAATAAACACCAAGCTAACTACCATAACATGTATGCAGATAACTTAGACCCCTGCAGGCTCACTGATTGGTGTTTCAGTGTTTGGAACTCCTATGAGTCATGGTTATTTGATTCTGTGGGCTATTTTCTTGTATCCTTGAACTCTCTGGCTCCTATGATCCTTCCTTGTCCTCTTCTGCAAGATTCCCCAATCTCTGCCTAATATTTGGATGTGGGTTTCTGCATCTGCTTCCATTAGTTGCGGGCATCTATAAACTTCATGATGAACTCAAAATGTTTTTTTTTTTTTTCAACAGAAAGCAAGACCACAGTTTGAAGCACTTTTAAGCAATAACAGTGAATTGCATAAATAGCTTTCTCAATTGGCAACTTTGGCCATCTTGAATGAATTAAATTTATCATTGCAAGGACCAAATGAAATATGCCTTGATTTGTGTCAAAAGATCCTACCATTCCAAATGAAACTTTAACTTTGGCAACAAACAAACACACAAAAAAGCATGAAAATAAAGTTTACATGTTGCCTACTTTATCTTCTTTCTTTTTGCAACACGACATGACATTCAGCCAGAAAAAAAGAATTATGATGTTTTTTCTTTAAACATATTTTAACAAATCCACCCTGTAATTTATTATTCTTGTTTGATCTATTCTTCTATCAATCCTTGTAAATGTTATTTAAAATCTCAGTGCCTAAATTGTCAGCTTGGATTTAATTTATTTAAAATACAATTTATGTGCTTTTTCTATGTTTCTGTGTTAGAAATTTGAGTTGCTCCCTCTTTCTTTAAAATATATTGGATTTTTCTAATGCTTCTTTAAATTACTCATCTGAGAGTTCAATAAGTAATCTTTTCTATAACTTCATTTTGTCCATTGAGTTTATAGATCCCCAATTTTTTGATAATACATAACAGCACCTGAAATTTGAATAATTAGACAATATTTTTAGTATTCCTAAGTTGGCTTTCTTGTGTCCATCTTTGTAGAAATTCCAAGTAGGTGCTTTGCTACCATACTATAAATACTTAAGCCAGTTCAGTAGTAGATACCTCCTTATATTCAGGGTTGCTGTGTCTACTATTGATGTATTCACAACAATATGCCAACCCTTTCCCTAATCCGTAGGTCTTGTTTTAACTAACAGTAGGCTACCTACAAAAAGAGTTGCCCACTACATTGATAGGGCCTGAGGCAAGATCTGACAGGTGGTCAGGACTAGTACAGAGTAACACTGTTAACAGACACAGGTAACTAACTAGAATCCTAAGAGTGGGGAATGTACCTCCGGCACTTGAGTAAATACTGATGTGGTGGGAGCTTTTAGAAATGGTACAGTGTTACAGTGGACAGCAAAGTCAGTCCTATAACTGGCAGGGATGCAAGTTAACAAACAAGACTCTCCTCTTGGGACCAAAGTCCCAGCCTGTTGTTGAAGCAAACTGAGAAAATCCATTTGCACTATTAATCAGAAACCCAATAGTAACCAGTTGCCATCTTTCCAGCTTCTATGAAATCAGTTCCATTAGAAGGGGTGTGGATATCTGTCTCATTTCTCCCATAGATTCCAGAAGATGTTCTTGTGCAGTCACAACCTAACAAAGAAGATTACCTAGAGCTGTGAAATAGAATTGATTGATTATATAATGTAATATTTATCTGTGTATATATTCACAAAGGCCTGTCTGTGTGTGTTTTGTTCTAATTTTTGTTTTCTAGCTTCCTATGAATGAAATCAGTGAGAACTAGAGGAAACGATATCAGACATAATCCCTCACTAATCTGACAATATTGTGGAAGAATGTCCAAGGATACCTCTAAAGGTTATAAGTAGCCAAATCTTTAAGACTCTCTCTTTGTCTGGCTATAAACCCTATGTTAAAGCAAGGTTAGAAAGCTTCTCAGTGTACTCTGGCCTGAGTATAGGATACTGCTTTTTGTTTATTGCTGTCACCAGAATGGACCCAGTGTTGTCTTGAAGACAAAATTCATGCAAACATACATAGGATTATCAGTGGTCGCCTTGGTCTGGCTTGGAAGATGTATTCCCTGCCACTCTGCCCAGCAGGTAGTTTCACTTGAGTTTCAGGTTTAAAGCTTTGTACCACTTAGCTCTATTTCATCAGCAAGTTCTACTTTCATCATCAACTCCACATGTTTGGAGTTCAAGAGAGATGATGCTTTCATTTATTTCTGTCCTGTCTTTCTCATGCCTTTTGTTTGCCTTGTCCTCCAATGTGATGCTGTGATATCTGAAGAATCCTTCAATGCTCTTGTGGAGAAAGTTTGTGTAATCTTCTATATAAATAAACTGTTATATAAACAAAAGCTGTCATGTAAAAATATATATGAAGCTAGAGAATATTAGTCAAAGTGAAATTATATAGATGCATAAATGTAAAAACTGCTTGAATACTTAGTTGCAGAGCAACCAATGGCATGACAGAATATAGTAAAAATTATCAATGGTTAGATAAGAAATGCTTGTCAAAGGCGAAAAGTTTTAGCTATCCAAGGTGAATTATTTTTATCAGTCTAATTTAGAGCATGGTGACTATAGTTAACAATGACATATTGCATAGTTATAATATATTAAGAAAATATAGGTGCCATGCTTTGACACACACACACACACACACACACACACACAGAGTTAGAGACAGAGAGACAGGAGATGGAGGAAAGGGAGAGACTGAGGGACAGAGGCAAAGAGAGAGTGTTGCACATCAAATAAATGAAATGTTGAGCACTGATCTAGTTTAGATATGGAAAACATTTTTATTATAGTTTTGATTGTCTTATTTTTGATGAACAAACTATTGTTGAACATACTTTATCTGTTAATGACTGACTTCTTCCTTTGTTAGTAATTGTGTTCTGCTTTCCTTCATTAACCTCACTGGCCTGCAGCACCTCTATTCATTTTCCACACTGTATTGCAACAAATTACCAAAATAACCCCTTCAGGCATCAGCCTGACCTAGGACTCTTAGAAGGTTCTTTATATGGCCCCTTTGTTTGATCTTTTCCTTCTGGTAAGTACAGTCTCTCTCCTTATTCCATCTTCTTCATACTGTGCTTACATCTTCTCCTTCAAATAATTAGAGTTGATTTGAACCATTTTATTCACTTTCATTTAAGTTATCCTGTATTCACTACTTATTTTTGATGCATATTATTTTTTTCAAGTGCATTTTATATTATTATTAGTATGATGATTATTTCAATCATCTAAATCAATTGCAAAAGAAGATAATTTTAAAGGAAAATATCATTTATGAGAGAACACTTTAAAATTATAACCCACCAAAGTGGGCTACTTCACTTACTTATGCAAAAGAATTAATTATGTCTCAATACCATTTTAAATTATAAGATTATTGTACAAGAGAGTTGTCTATATTCTGAGTAACACTTTTGATTAATAGAAACTAGAGTCCAACAATCATACCATAAAAATTAATATCACTAATTATAAATACTATGACAATATTATTTTTTAACCTTTACCTATACCTTTGTAATACTTGATTAATGAATTTGAGAAATCAAACCCTGAAACTATAATGCTAACAATATATACAAATAATAAAGTAATATATCCTAATCCTCTAAGAATCCCAATGATAACTGAATTTTATGCCTCTAAGAATCCCAATGATAACTGAATTTTATGTCTCAGCTTGGCTTAAAACTTATCCATTCTTTTTACTTTGTTACAGCTTGTTTTTAGACTGGACCACAATATATCTTTTAGATTTAATACAATGCTCAATAGGTCTATAAGTCCTATTTAAAGTAGTTTTTCAGTAATTTTTAAAGGGGGATATGTAAATATGTGCTGAAAACAATTCTTATTCAGGTTGTGTCTCATAAATCTCCTTTATAATCACTGAACTTTAAAACTGACATTTTGTTTTGTTTGAGACAGCATTTCATTATATAGTCCAGATGGGTGTAGAAAAGTTCATCCATAATTTGTGATCCCCTGCTTGCTCTTCCTGATACTGGAGATTATAGGCTCATACTGGGCTGCCAAACTTTTGCTTAGTTTTACTTTAGAAAACATTCTACTGAATGTAGAAATATGTTTTATATGGGTACATTTTTGTGGGGGTTTCAAAACAGGCTTCCTTTGTGTAACCCTGGCCATCCTTGAACTTGCTCTGTAGAACAGGCTGACATCTAGAGATCTGCCTGCCTCTGCTTCCCAAATGCTGGGATTAAAGATAAGTGCTACCAGGACCTGGCTACTTAAAATTTTACTGATTTCAATTACTGAATACTGTGAAATAAAGAAAATATCCAAAAGATACTACATTAGTGCCACATTTGAAAGCATACTAATTGTTTTTCATTATATTCAGAATGTATATGAATGTTGTTGATTTTTGTAGGTGAAATATTTGCTTAAACAATTGTTATATTTATTTTTAAATGCATTTTAATATCTACTTTTATTCAGATTTGACATCTTCTCAATGTAAATTTACATAATACCACTATTTAAAACATAAGTATGATTATATATATATATATATATATATATATATGTCTGTGTTTAATTTAAAAAAATTGTAACAGCACTCTCACTGCAGGCCATTGACTGGGGAATATCACCCCATCTTGCCCACTAAATCTTCAGAGACTTGGGAATATCCTCAAACCATCCAGGGCTGCATCTGCTGCCATCAGAAGCTTGAATCCACCCCTGGAGAGGTGAATGCCAAGTCTTCCCTCTTTGGAGGCCCTTGACCTGGGTGTATTGTCCCATCCTGCCTTGAAACTGGGAATAACTGGGATTTGTATGTCAAATAAGATTGTTTTTAATTTAAATATAAATTAATTTTAAAAATTATGATATTATACAAACATACTTACATAGATAGATAGATATAGATATATTTAGCACAAACAAAATACCTTCAGATATATCATTTCCAGTAATGTTCACAAGTAGTTTTAAGGCAGGCATAACATATCCTTCTACAGACTGACAAACTAATCCTTAGAGGACTTATGTAAGACTTACGCTAAATTCATTCCCCAGAAAGTCAAAATTTGATAACTACCTCCAAATTTTCATGCACAAAGTCTTAGTAGTAAAATATGATCTTCAACCATCAAAGCTTTCATGTTCCTGCAAGATGTCTTGAATCCAAAGTGACATAGCCTAGAGCTTAGTGGAGTAAGAGAAGCATAATCCTTTAACTATAATTTTGCTGCAAAGTTAATGTCATATATTTCCAAAGACTACAACGATTCCAGAATGTTAGAAAAGCTGTTATTTTCAGTGGAGAGGAAGACACAGAAGTGCAATTGAGGTTTGTGAACATATAAGACTTAGGGCCCTGAAGACAACTGATCTCAGTGCCTGGCAGTTTATACAGATATATTAGGAAAGTCAATCATTGTCTCTGAGCTTAGCTTTTGCTCATTTGAAAACAAGGGCATGTTGATATTCATTTGGCCAGATTACTTCATGTCACTCTTGATATCAGAGTCCCATTACACATTGAGAAGAAATGCCTGTCTTTCTCAGTTAAAAAAAAATTACATATTAAAACAGTCTGCTAGAAGTCTGCCTCTTTCCAGGATTTCTGCTCTTTGAAGAGCTTTAGTTTCCACATTGGTACTGATGAATGGTACTGAACCTCCCTGAGTTCTTATTAAGATACACTACCACCCTGATCTACATCTTTTGTAAGCTCTTACATTCATTGTTTTATACAAACATGTTATGATCTCTATCTCTACCACTTGATCAATAGTCATGGAAGTTATTGGGGAGGTGGTATTAGATCTCCTTGGGCTGGAGTTACAATACCAAAAAAAGAGCTGGGAACCAAAATTAGGCGCTCTGCAAGAGCAGTAACTGTTCTTAACTAATGAGCCCTCTTTCCACCCACCCACCCCAACCTTTTGAAAAATTTTGCAAGAATCTATTAGAAGACTATATAGACAACTTGTGGGTTACCACACCATTAAGAAAATCTCCATTTACTAGCAATTGTTTGGTCAGATTTGTGTTTACTGGAACCTCCCATGTAGACAAATGGTGATGGTATGCTTTACAAAATAAATAAATAAATATTTTATATGGGATAGCAGTTTATATCATACATGTCACTGCATTTTTCAATACTTTAAAAATCTGAGTTCCATTTGAACTTGGTGGTGTTTAAGGCATTTATGATGACCTAGATTTTTAAAAACTTGAGTGTATAATCCAGGCATGAATAAATATTTGTATGATGTTCCTTAATTTTGATAGATGATATAATTCTCTTTCTAACATTTTCTGGTCTTTATTAGTGTTTTTATATACTTGATTTAGGTTTGGCTATCTCATATGGATTTGCAGTGGGCAGAAAGTCCCTTAAATTCATATGGAAATAGTGACATATTCCTTTCTAAGTGAGTCTTGTCTCACTGCACTGAGGCATAAAATTGCAGAAGTCCTGAAAATAGATTGAACTTCAGTGTTTTCTATCCCAACAGTTTAATCTCCGGGTCTGTGGTAAAGGTTTAATCAAGCCTGGATTCCAAGAGTAAGTTTGCTTTCCATCAGACTCCATTGCTTAATGTCAAAGATAGTTTTAGGCAATCTATTTTTCTATTCTCATTTTATTTGTGAGTCAAAGAGACCAGCCTCTTAAAAGGAGAAATGTCCCTTAGGTTTAGGGAAGTTCAGGATTTTGGGAGGAAGCTTTTCCTACACTCCCTGTGTTTAGTCAATCAACTTCAGTGATTGTTCATCATTCATCAGATATTACATAATTTCAAGATGATAAGGACCCATAAAACCTCAAATAGTTATAACTGTATTGAGATAGTGGCTGCATTTTCATAGGCAAGGCCCAAAGGATAAAAGAAATAATTAGTCTCTGCCTAGGAGAGAAGTATTGTTGGGGAAGATGCACATCAGGAGAATTTTCAATCAGCATCTTCAGAGAACTTGGAAACTGATTTCAAATTATTCTTCTGCTTCATCAGATGGCTCTTAAGTGAAGTTCCTCCATACTGTTGAATTTTATAGCTGAAGAAGGAACAAGGGAGGGAATGTAATCCACTCCTTACTCCCACTGCTAGCTCTCTCTTGAACCTTGTTTCACACTGAACAGATGTTGAAAAGCTGATATATTGCTTTTCTTGCATTGAAAAAGATTCAGAGTTCTCAGAGTAAATATTGGAACTCTATCTTTTCTTATGCAGAAATGGAACCCCAGTTATGCTTAACTCAGTCTGTGCCTCAGTGTTTGAAAAGAAAGAAACAAAAGTTCCTTTACTTTATTGAAACTAACAGCATCATAGCAATCTAGAGACTTTTCTTTGGGGGATGAACAAACACTGTGGAAAAGATTTATTAAGTTGGCATAACCTGATTAAAATTCACCAATCTAAAAGTGTAAAATGGGTGCTAATGCAGCCAAAAGAGAGCCTCAAATTAAGTTTGAGATAACTGCTGCAAAATGACTTCACTGCTTTTATTTTATTTTTTTTTTTATATTTGAGGTTGTATCTTTTACTTCTTCCCTTTCATCCCTTCACACCCTCGTACATATCCTCCTGTCTCTCTTTCAAACTCATAGAACTCCTTTTTGCTAGTTGTCATCAAATGAATATATATATTTATATATGCATACACATATATATGTATAAATATAACTTGCTTAACTTATATAATGTTACTCATTCATGTATTTTCATGGCTGACAGTTTGATATTGTATAACTGGTTGGTGTGCTCTTCCCTACTGGGTAGTTTGAAAGACAATGGCCCTCAAAGGGAGTGGTAATATTAGGAAGGGTGGCCTTGTTGGAGGAAGTGTGTCACAGTGGGGTTGGGCTTTGTGGTATCTTTTGCTCAAGCTTCCATTAGTATGATGGTTAGTTGACTTCCAGTTGCCAAGATGTAGCCAGCATCATGTCTGTCCGCCTGCTGCCATGTTCGTCACCATGATGACAATGGACTGAATCCCTAAAACTATAAGTGAGCCACACCAGTTAATAAGTGTTTTCTTTATAAGAATTGCAATAGTCATTGTGTCTCCTCACAGTAATAAAAATCCTAACTAAGATATCTACTTTCTCCCCTGTCAGTATTCCTTTGCTTTCTGCCACTCTTTGTATAGGGTTGAAGAAGTCTCATGGGCTTTTCCTCATCTACTTCTGCATGTGTATTGGTGTGTTTGTTCAGCTCATATTGGCAGTCATTTTGCTGAAATTTTATGCTTATAGTAGCTTCTTGTTTTACTAGGATACACAATCTTACAGAAAATTTCCTGATCCTTCTGGTCTCGGAGTCTTTCCATCCCATTTTTCACAATGTTTCCTAAGCCTAGGTATGAGTGTGTTTTGTAGATTTTTTTCACTGTGTCTGGGCTCCATAGCTACCCAGAGTTTGATTTGTTACAATTTTCTGCCATAGTTTCCACTTGTTGCAAAAAGAAGTTTCCTTGATGAGGGGTGAGACATATATCTGTGGGTATAAGTACAAATGTTAAGGATGTAATTTAAGATTATGGAGGTTTAACAAAGTGATGGATGTAGGTTCACCTCCAATATCCATGGCTTCACTCGTACTAAGTTGCTTAGGTTTTCAGTACAAAAGCATGGTTTCCTGCTTGTTTGATTGGTCTTACATACAATTAGAGAGTGGTTGCTTACTGCCAAAATATTTTGTCACTGTTTCACCCTTAAAGTTATCATGCCATGGTGTATGTTTTTATAGGTATCATAGCTGAGTATGACTATTAGCTGTTTTATCCTTTTGAAGCTTTTATGGTACATTCTTGTACCTTGAAAACTAGACCTCAGGGAGGAGTCATTCAGTTCATATCTAACTCAAGGCCTTGCTTTGAAGCGCATGATGTATTCAGCAATAACGACTTGATTCAACTTCTGGATTATAGTGTTTATAAAACTTGTAGGTGTGGCATTATATACAAACAAAACTTAAGACTTATTTTTCCATTAGCAAACTTTGGATATAGATGTCTAATTTTATATCTGACCTCAATTATTACCAAGTTAGAATGAGCCACACTCTGTGTTCTACTTTCCTGATATATAAAATATGTGTAATTTAGTCACTTGCTTCATAGGCATTTTGGCATTAGTGAATCAATTCATTCAAAGAACACACTGACTGCTCAATAGATATTTAGCTGTTAACGATTTTGAATAACTTATACGTCAGACTTTTTAAAGCTGTATCAAATGATTTAGGAATAAGAATTGCCACATAGGTTCACCTATGACAGCAAATATTTTCAGTAAACAGTTTTACCTCATCTGAAAATCCCCCAGATTGCTGGGTCTTTGCCAATGATCAGCACATAGACTTACTAGAGAGTGACTGTGTTTTTATAGAGCTAAGTTTAGACCAATACTAATTCTTTCTCACACACTAATTGTAACCTTAAATGGAATTTGGGTCTAAGTTCTCATCGCAAATCACTGTCAGAGTTCATGAAAATAGCAAAATAATGAAAAGTGCAAACAATGAATAACTGACTAACTTTGAACACCTGCTTTCCACATTGGAAATCAAAACAAAACAAGCAGAAAACACGCAACTAATCATAACAAACTGGTAAAATTATTTGATACACTTTACCAACTTGCAAAGCCATTTACTGCTTTCATGTACTTGCATTTATAAGGATTTCCCCACTTTTTAAATTGAAGTATAGGAAAAACAGTGAGTCTCTATCTGCTTGTGGATTTGCTACAATCATATGTGGTACTTTTGACAACTACTTTGAACCAGAAGCACATGACAGCAAGAGTTCATCTTATAAACTTGCTGGCTTTGATATAGTGCTATGCTTCTAACTTATTATACGAGTCCTGTAATATCAGCCTATTTATCTTGTAATGAATAAATGATTAATAATTCATAGCATGTAGAAAGTAATCATGAACTCTGATTTTCGGGACTGTTTAGAAATAAAAAGTCAATGCTTCCTTATTAATCATGAGTCACACTTTTAAAATAATAGAATTGTTTTAAGAAAATCGCCCTAAAGTACAATCTATCCTATAAGTTCAAAAGCAATTCATTAAGGAAAAGCATTTATCTGAATGGACACATTAGAAATATGTGTGGATTTATGTACATAATTCATTATGGTGATGTACAAAAGGGCAATATTGTTTTACTATATTTCCATCTAATTTTATTTATTTATTTATTTATTTATTTATTTATTTATTTATTTATTTTTGGTTTTTCGAGACAGGGTTTCTCTGTATTGCTTTGGAGGCTGTCCTGGAACTCGCTCTGTAGACCAGGCTGGCCTCAAACTCACAGAGATCTGCCTGCCTCTGCCTCCCCAGTGCTGGGATTAAAGGCGTGTGCCACCAACACCCAGCTTCCATGTAATTTAAATCACATTGAAGAAAAAAATCAGTAGAACTGATGAGTTGTATTAGGCCCTGTGCTCTTTGGGGAAATAACACTATTTCTTGTAAATGCTATATCCTAGGAAAAGTGCATCTGTGAATAGCAATGTGAAGGAAATGTTTTGGTGTACTCTGTGTGCCACTCTAACTCCCCGAATTTGAAAGACAGAGGAATTTCTTCTTCATAGTCAACACAAATGTCACATGCCTGCAGAGCCTCTTCCTTATGAATAGCACCCAATAAGACCAATGTCCCCTTAAAAAATCTCCTTGAAATTTATTTCCCATTGTAAGGAATTAAATCAGGAGACAGTTAACCTGACTATCCTATTAGTATCAAAAGCTTTTTGTGTTTAGTTAAGATCAATGCAGCTGTAGAGTGGGACACTGCTGTGATGAGACTGGGGCTTTATGAGAATAGGAAAATTCCAAATTAAGACACCATCTGACCTGTGAGACTCTTCATTGTCTTGGAATTCTTGAGTCTCCACCAGGGAGAAAGACCACAGCAGTTGTGTCTGCTAGGGAACATTTCCCTTCTGAATTGTGAACATAGCACACCTTTATTTGAATAAACTATTCAGACTGCAACCTTCAGTTATTGCACCAGACAACTAAGAGTCTAACTTGAGGTGGAAATGTGTAGTTTCATCCTCTTTTTCCTTTATATCCTCCCTTGTCCCGTTCATTTTCACATTAAGAACATTGCGTAGTATGTTGCCTCATTGAAGGGATAGGACCCCTTTTATGGGCACATGTGACACTCTCTTGTTGTTCTTGGCAACCTCCAGAACTTTTTATTCATAACTGAAATGTTCCATGTGTATTGGACATCAGCAGATTTCACTGGCTATGTAGCCTCCCTCTGGCTTGGATGAGAAGAAAAAGAAGAGGAGATGGTAAAGAAACAGATATGACTAATAATGAACCAATGGGCAATAGAGATGGAGAATTTGAATAGAGATTAGCAGACCCAGGAAATGCTTTGGAAATGGCCTTTGGGACACAGTTCTGCCAAAGTGAGTTTTATGTATTTTCCCTGCATCTGTCCTTTTGTTTTCTAATTATTTCTTTTTTATTTATGTCCCTGTCTCTTAGAAATCAGAATTACTTGTGTTATTTTATTTTCAAAATAATATTTGAGAGTATTTTCCCAATATTTTTTTCAACATTTTTATTTGAATTACAAACAGGATTGTTTTACATGACAATCAAGTTCCATTCTCCCTCCCATCCTCCCCTCCCCCCCAACTAAAACTTTATCTATCACATATCGTTTTGGTTCCCCTGGATGGGGAGGTCTTCCATAGGATGTCATCAGAGTCTATTGTATCCTTTGAGATAGGGCCGAGGCCCACCCCCGTGTGTCTTGGCTCAGGGAGTATTCCTCTATGTGGAATTGGCTTATGGTTTGTATATTTATTTGAATTTTCCTAGAGCAGGTATGAGGCAGCCTTGCTTTACACATGTCAAGTAAGAAAAAGGTGTACCCTGAGAAGAACAAAGTCAGAGCTGACTTCAATATTTAATAAATCTCTCTTACAGCATTCTGAATTTGGAGAGTTTCACTAACTTTTTTTTCTATAGTACTCATTTGAAGTAATAATATAAGTAAGAATCAAGACAAAGTACTTAGTCCACATCATTCAGGCCAGCTTAGGCCACCATTTACAAATGACTCTGATAATGATAAATTGAATGTGTCTTCCAAAAACTAGGTAAGATGCTCATGTACAGCCAGCTTTCTGTCTCTTGGAAAGGCCTGCAAAATAAGCAGCTATTGAAAATGATGTCTTCATTTTCATTTTATGAGACATCTTAGCAAAGGAAGACAAATGCCACATATTTTCACACATAGAAGATTAAAATTTTGGCCTGAGAGAAGGAAGCTGAACGTTAGTCACTAGAGGCTGGGAGGGATAGCTGAAAAAGAGAGAGAGGATGGGTGGTTATGAGGTACCACAACAAAGATAGGTAGGGGCAATAATGAAACACCAGTGTGAGGCAGCTGTGGTTTACAATGGTCTAATAAATGTTTTGTTAAAGAGCTAGAAGGGAAGCCCTCAAGGTCTCTAAGTATGAAGAAATGTTAAGGAGGTTGTGAGAATAATTCCCCTAATCAGACAAGCTATACACAGTTCTATCTATATTTATGTACAGTCATGGCATGTTTATTCAAAAGAATTCAGCAGCCATTCTGCAAGGCCATGGTGTGAACTTCTCCTTCCCCAGTGGCCACTCTGGGTTCTGGTCTTTGTATTTGTGAATTCTTGTTTCTGATACAATATATTTTTCATTTTCTTTTAAAATTATATGTAAGGTTTCATACATATAAACAGCAGCAATACTTTATAACACACACATTCACTCAGGTGCACTCTCATGTGCATGTGTGCTCACACAGAATGTGAAACAGTTGTCAAGCTAAGTGACACGTTCATTACAGCACACAGTTATCTGTTTTATGGTAAGAGCACTTAAAAATCTATTTTCTTTCCCTTTTACAAGAATACATTGTATTGTTATGAACACTACTTTCTGTGATGTACTTTAACTTTTAAAAAGTTTGCTCTGATTTTATTTTTGACAGCAGTAATTAATTATAATAGCCTAAGTGAAAAATGAAGTATTATAATTATCAAAGAATTTTTGTACCTTAAAATGAATAGATAAAAACGGAATAATAGGTTCAGTAGATCTAGATTTGGAGAATGATTTATTAAGACTGCACTCACTGTGAGGATGAGCTTCCATCTGTGAGGATAAGCTTTCAAAATAGACCTTAAAGAAGGAAATACAATCTGCTTTCTCAGAAGTAGTGCAGATCTATTAAGTATTAACCATTTGCATTATTTGATGGGAAACATTTTAGAAAGCATAAATATAAGGAGAGAAAATGTATCTAAACATATTATAAGTAAAAATATATATCAGCACAAAACATATCCAGTAGCAACATTTGTAGGAAAATAATGGAGTTAAGAAAGATTGTTTTTTTTTTTTTTTTTTTTTTTTTTTTTGTAAGCAGGGACAGGTTTAAGGAAAAAGTTAAAGAAAAAATGAAAATGAATGTTATCTACTAAAGTAACTCTGCTATGACTGAATGGACAAATATATGTCATTTGGGGAATGTGGAGATATATCAATAGATACAATATTGCTACACACACTAGGATCCCAGTTGGAATCCCACTGCACTTACAGTGAAATAAGATGTGGAGATAGGAACTGAACTGGCATACACAACACCAAACAAAGGATCTTTCCTAAAATAAAGATGTAAAAGGCAGACTTGTTAGAACTGATAACCAGTAAGTATAAGCAACCTAAGTCAGCTGAGGAAAATTCTTCATTTCACCCCAGGGTTAATGAATTTAAACTAATAAGCTATTCCTGACTGCAAAGTAAGAGAGAAAGAAATATTTAGTGAAGTACACAATGAAGAAAAAATGGAATTTTCCATACTCTGTAATGCTAATCTAAGTATTAAAAGGGAAGCAAAAAATAATTAAATGTAATTATTTATTTTATATCATAACCACAGAGCACATTGATCCCTTCCCCCTCTCCTCCCACTCCCTCCCTTCTACCCCTCACTTCTGTACTATTCCTCTGTTTCTGTTTAGAAAGGGGCCATTCATTGTTAATACATCCCCGTGGTATCAAGTTTCAATAGGATTAAATACTTTCCCTTGAATTAACGCTGAGTGAGACAATCCAATAAGAGGAATAGGTTCCCCAAGCCAGCCAAAGTGTTAGGGATATCACCAGTTCCCACTTAAAGGAGTCTTAATAATAGACCAAGCTACAAACAGTCATGTATAAGTAGAGGGCCTAGTCTTTTTGGTAGTTGGTTCAGACTGTGAGCTCCTATCAGCTCGGGTTAGTTGTTCCTATGGGATTTGATTTCTTATGATGTTCCTGACCTGTCTGGCTCATACAAACCTTCTTCCCTCTCTTCAGCAAGATTTCCAGGTTTGGCCTAATATTTGGCTATGGGTCTCTGCATGTGTTTCTGACAGTTACAGGATGAAGTAAGACTACAATCAGGGTAGTCACCAATCTATGAGTATAGCAGAATAGTTTTAGGTATCATTACTTTGAATTTTTCCCCCTCAATAGGGTTTGGTTCAATCCCAGGGCTCTGGATCATCTAGCTTCTGGGGTCTAGCAACCCAGACAGTGTTAAGGGTGGGCTTACTTGGGTGGAGTGGTTGTCAGGCTGGACCAGTCATTGGTTGACCACTCTATCATTCTGTGCTTCCCTTACTCCAGCACACCCCATAGGCAGGACAGACTGGTAGGTCAAAATTTGTGTGGCTCCTCCATCTGGTCACATGAACAGCCAGTTCTGACTGTATCTCCTATTGCTAGGAGTATTAGCTAGGAGTTTAGATTGCACCAGATTTCTACTTGACCTCAAAATACACCCTCTTCCAGTAAACTCTTCCAGTACTTTCCTCCCTTCATCCACCCCCACAACCTCATCCCTCATGTTCGAATCCCCACACACTCCAAGTCCACTCATAAATTCTCTTCTATTTTCCCTTATAAGAGATATTCATGAGTCTGCCTTGGGTATTCCTTGATACAATCTGTGAATTGTAGCATGCTTATCCTTTATTTTACAGCTGATATCCAGTTATTTTTTCCATTTTATAATTTAAATTAGAAACAAGATTATCTTACATGTCAATCCCAGGTCCTTCTCCCTCCCTTCCTACCCTGCCATTCCACTAACACACTACCCCTTCCATAACATTTCTGATCCCCAGGGAGGGTGAGGCATTCCATGAGGGATCTTCAGAGTCTGGCATATCCATTTGTTGAAGATGCTTTCTTTATTCCATTGTATAACTTTAGATTCTTGGTTAAAAATAAGGTGTTTGTAGGTATGTGGGTTAATATCAGGGGATTCAATCCAATTCGATTGGTCTACCTGTCTATTTCTGTGTCAATACCAAGCTGTTTTCAAGACTATAACTCTATAATAGAAATTGAAGTCAGGGATGGTGATGCCTCTGGAAGTTCCTTTATTATATAGGGTTGTTTTGTGTATCTTGGGTCTTTTATTTCTCCATATAAAGTTGAATATTGTTCTTTCAAGGTCTATGAATAATTGTGCATGTACTTTGATTGGGATTGCATTGAATCTGAAGATTGCTTTTGGCAAGATTGCCATTTTTACTATGTTGATCTTACCTCTCAAACAGCATGGTGGAATTTTCTGATATCTTCTTTAATCTCTTTCTTTAAAAACTCAAAGTTCGTGCTATACAGGTTTTTCACTTGTTTGTTTAGTGTTACACCCAGATATTTTATGTATTTTGTGGCTATTGCAAATGGCAATGTTTCTCTGATTTCTTTCTCATTGCATTTATCATCTGTATATATATAGATGATATATATTAAAATTAATATATACTAATATATATTAATATTAAAATTAAAATATAAAAATTAAAAATAAAATTAATATTAAAATTAAAATTCAGTAGGGTTACTGAGTTTTTTGAGTTAATCATATGTCCTGCCACTTTACAGAAGGTGTTTATCAGCTATGGGAGCTCCCCAATAGACCTTTTCATGTCACTTACATAAACTCTCATATCATTGGCAAACAGTGAAAGTTTGACTTCTCCCTTTCCAATTTGTATCCCTTTAAGGTCCTTTGGTTGTCTTATTGCTCTAGCTAGCCTTTCAAGTACGATATTGAAGAGATATGGAGAGAGTGGACAGCCTTTTTTTTCCTGATTTTAGAGGATTCGTGTCAAGTTTCTTTCCATTTAGTTTGAGGTTGACTGTTGGCTTAATGTATATTGTTTTTATTATGTTCAGGTATGTTCCTGTTATCCTTGATCTCTCCAGGACCTTTATCATGAAGGGATGTTAGAAATTTTCTAATTTCCTCTCTTAGGGTCTCCATCATCTTCATAAAGTTGTTTTTGAAGTTGTTCTCTTCTGCTTCATCTGTGTTGGGATGTTAAGGTCTTTCTGGCAGAGTCCCTAGACTCTGTTGGTGTCATAGTGTTTTTTCAGTTATTGAATGTGTTCTTATATTGGTGTCTTCCCATCTCATCTTTCAGTGGGTTCAGGTAGTATCTCTTCCTCTTCTTGTGTGTATGGGTCCAAGGTTCTTTTCTGGTGGGTACAAGAGGGTCTGATAGTCTGATGGGTCTCACGGTGGGTGCAGTCAGGTCTGAGGCACTGGCTTTCCAGGTGGGTGGGAGCAGGACTCCTGCATCAATTGCTTGGTGCTGAGGGGGGTGAGTTGATATCCTTGCAGTCCCGAGGACAGGAGTTCCCAGAATGGGCAGGCAGAAGTTGGGCCAAAGGAAGGGGCTCAAGCTCACCTCTGTCCTGAGTGTGGGTGGGAGTAGTCCAGGGATCTCAGCAGACTCAGTGATGCTTGGTCTTCCATAGCCGAGTTGACCTGTCTGCATTCCCTAGTACAGGAGTTCCCAGAGTGGACCGGTAGATCTGATATCCAGTTATAAGTGAGCACATTCCATGTTTGTCTTTTTTGGTCTGGGTTACCTGACTCAGGTTTATTTTTTCTAGTTCCATCATTTACCTTCAGATTTCATGATGTTATTGTATCTGAAAGCAGAGTAATCTTCCATTGTTTAAATGTACCACATTTTCTTTATCCATTCTTCAAGTAAGGGCATCTAGGTTGGTTTCAGATTCTTCCTATTAGGAATAGAGCTGCTATGGAAATAGTTGAATAAGTTATCGCATGATTGAGCATCCTTTGGGTATATGACTGAGAGTGGTATAACTGGGTTCTGAAGTACAAAGCAAATTTATCAATCTTCATAAAACTCAAATCCAATTGAATCAAAGACCTCAACAAAAATCCAGTTACAATGAATATGTTAGAAGAGAAAGAGGAAAATAGCCTTGAACACACTGACACAGGAGACAACTTCCTGAATAGAACACCAATAGACAAGACACTGAGATTGATATTATTAAATGGGAACTCATAAAACTCAAAAGCTTCTGTAAGACAAAACACTGTTGATCAGACAAAACAGCAGCCTTCAGAATGGGAGAAGATCTTCACCAACCCCACATTCAAGAGAAGGCCATTTTCCAAAGTATGTAAAGAACACAAGAAACTAGACATAAAAATAACAAATAATCCAGTTAGCAATTGGGGTATGATATAGACAGATAATTCTCAACAGAAGAAATTCAAATAGCCAAGAAGAGTTACAGAAATGTTCAACATCAGAGAAATACAAACCAAAATGACTTTTTCTATCTTATACCTCTCACAATAATTCATATCAAAATCACAAACGATAGCTCATTTTGGAGAGGATATGGAAAAAGGAACACTCCTCTCTTGCTAGTAGGGGTGCAAACTTTGGAAATCAATATGACAGTTTCTTAGGAAATTAGAAAGAGCAAAATTTTTAATGAAATGTAAGGATAACAAAAGCATAAAAGTAGTAATATAATATTTATCAAATCTCAGAAGGCAATGTTAAAATGTTAAAAATCAAAATAAAATCACAATTTAAAATAATTTCATATTTTATTTGTAAAATTTTGTAAGAAAACATATTTACAAAATGAAATTAACCATTCAGTGTTCCATACTTCTTTTGCTAGTATTTGATTTCTGCAAATTTATTAGTCACACATTTGCATAGGCCATATGCTTTCACCAAACAATAGGGACCATGAAGTGCTAAATAAAGGAATAGCAAAGACATTTACTCCTTCCCAGGGTTTACGTGCTCTCATTCCAGGATAAAGAAGCCTTATACTTAAATGTTAGAATGGGTGGGAGTGTGCTATTGGTTATTTTGGAGTAGAGGTCCTACTTATAAAATTGCCCTGTGTTTTGGAAGCCTGTGGAATCTGTAGGAAAGAAAATCTCTGGGTCAGAAAAGAACATGAACACTTACTAACTCAAAGCTGAAAAGATGCACTGAGAGGATTTCTGAAGCCTGATCATTATATTATACTAGAGTCTAGAGATGGGGCTGGAGAGAAATGCTGAACTAAACGTGGTTTTACCAGAAAGGTAAGTAGGAAATTTCAAATATTTTGATATTAAAATAGTGGGGGGAGAATTCAAGAACTACATTTAATAACTATGACTTTTAAACCATAGTAGTCCTGAGACAAGTAGGACACTAAGAGAGACATATATGGTCCCCCAGAGAAGGGGAAAGGGATAAGATCTCCTAAGCTAACTGGGAGCATGGGGGAGTGGACAGGGAGTGAGTTGAAAGAGAAGGGGAGAAGAGAAGGGGAGAGAAGGACATGAGGGAGCAGGAAAATTGAGTCAGAGGAAGAATAGAGGAGAGCAAGAAAAGAGATAGCATAATAGAGGGAGCCATTATAGACTTAAAGAGAATTATGGAACTAGGGAAATGTCCAGAGATCTACAAGGTTGACCCCAAGTAACAATCTAAGCAATAGTTGAGAGGCTACATTAAATGCCCTTCTCTGATAATGAGATTGATGACTACCTTATTTGCTATCCTAGAGCCTTCATCCAGTAGCTGATGGAAGCAGAAGCAGACACCCACAGCTAAACTCTGAACTGAACTCTGGAATCCAGTTGCAGAGAGGGAGGAGTGATGAGCAAAGGGGTCAAGACCAGGTTGGAGAAAACCACAGAAACAGCTGCCCTGAACAAAGAGTTGCTCATGGACACCAGACTGATAGCAGGGAAACCATTTGAAATGCATTCAAATTCAATAATGAATAAAACTAAAAAAATTGAAAGAACATTTTCAGGTAAAAATACCTAAAATATATGAATTATTGTTAAATTGTTGTTAAAATGCCTTGACTTAGCAGTGTTTCTTGAACTGTTGAATTTTATTTTAAAAATAACAGTTTCCAAATCATCATTGTATCAAGAAAATAAGAGGAACTGAAAAAGTGAAGCTAGTCTGTAGGCTAGCTATACCAAATTGGCCGTCACACCCTAGTAAGGTTAACATCCACCTGAGGACCAGAGAGACAAAGTATACTTTTTCTTGTGTTCCATTGCTTATGACTAGAATCATATACATCAATAATTCAGGCAGGCCTTGAAATGTTATCTAAAGTATGGCATGGGTCCAAAAACTAGATATTGATTCTTTTGTGTAAACTTTAAAATCACTCTTTATTCTGTGGTGCACTGAGGTCTGGGATCATAGCAATGTGATCTCTGTATTTTGCAATATTCTATGATATTTTGTTTTCTTTTATTCGATTTTATATTTCCTTTTAGTAATAACCACATTCATAAATATATAAAGTTATGTGTAGCTACATATACATATGAATGTATGTATAATATATATCTTATGTTAACATAGACTTAATTTTAAAATGAACCATAATAACCAAGGTGAGATGGTTCATGCCTGTTTTCTCAGAACTTGAGAATTTGATATGGAAGGACCAAGAGTTCAGAGTCACCATATCCTACATAGTGGGTCCACAGCCAGCTTGAACTTGCCAAAAATAAAAATAAAAAAATTGAAAGAACAAAAATAACAAAAGGAGTAAACACAATTTATCAATTCTACAATAAACCATTTTCTCCATTTTTTGTTTGAATTAGAAACAAGATTATTTTACATGTCAATCCCAGTTCCCTCTTTCTCCCCTCCTCCCCTACCCCTCCCAACTAACACCCTACCTATCCCATATACTTTCTGCTCCCCAGGGAGGGTGAGGCCTTCCATAGGGGGGCTTCAGAGTTTGTCATATTCTTTGGATTAAGGCCTGGGCCCACTTCCATGTGTCTAGGCTCAGGGAGTATCCCTCTATGTGGAATGGGCTCCCAATGTCCATTCCTATGCTAGGGATTTGTACTGATCTACTACAAAATGCCCCAAAGATTTCTGAGGTCACCTCACTGACACCCATGTTCATGGGATCTGGAACAGTCCCATGCTGGTTTCCCAGCTATCATTCTGGTGACCAAGAAAGAGCTCCCCCTGTATTCAACTCACCTGTTTCTGTGGGTTTCACCACCCTGGTCTTGACCCGTTTACTTATCACTCCTCCTTCTCTGCAAGTGGATTCCAGTTTACTTCAGTGTTTAACTGTGGGTGTTTGCTTCTACTTCCACCAGCTGCTGGATGAAGGCTGTAGGATGGCATGTAAGTCAGTCATCAATCTCATTATCAGGGGAGGGCATTTAAGGTAGCTTCTCCTCTGTTGTTTAGATTGTTAGTTGGTGTCATCTTTGCAGATCTCCAGACATTTCCCCTGTACCTGATTTCTCTTTAAACCTATAATGGCTCCGTGTATCGTGTATTATGTTATCTCTTATCTTGCTCTCCTCTATTCTTATCCCAACTCAATCTTCCTGCTCACTCATGTCCTCCTCACCACCCCCTTCTCCTCATCTCATTCATACCCTTGAACAAATTGGTGCAGGAGACCGCTTCCTGACCATTACACCAGTAGCACAGACACTGGAGATCGACAATTAATAAATGGGACCTCCTGAAACTGAGAAGCTTTGGTAAGGCAAAGGACACAGTCAGTAAGACAAAACAGCATCCCACAGATTGGGAAAAGATATTCACCACCCCCACATCTGAGAGAGGGGTGATCTCCAAAATTTATAAAGAACTCAAGAAGCTAGTGTCCAAAACACAAAATAATCGAATTAAAAAGTGAGGTACTGAACTAAATAGTCAGTTCTCAATAGAGGAATCTAAAATGGCTGAAGGACACATAAGAAAGTGTTCAACATCCTTTGTCATCAGGGAAATGCAAATCAAAACAACTCTGATATACCATCTTACTCCTATCATAATGACTAACATCAAAAACACCAATGACAGTTTATGCTGGAGAGGATGCGGAGAAAGGGGAACACTCCTCTTCTGCTGATGGGAGTGCCAACTTGTATAGCCACTTTGGAAATCAGTATGGCGACTCCTCAGGAAAATGGGAATCAGTCTACCACAAGATCCAGCAATCCTACTCTTAGGCATATACCCAAAGGATGCACATTCATACAACAAGGACATCTGTTCAACAATGTTCATATCAGAAATATTTGTCATAGCCAGAACCTGGAAACAACCTAGATGCCCCTCAACTAAAGAATGGATAGAGAAAATGTGGTACATTTTGGTTGTGAGCCTAGCCTTTTAACAGCTAAGCTATCTGAGAAGGACCTGGGATTGACATGTAAAATAATTTTCTTTTAATTAAAAATTAAATAAATAATCTAATTAGCTAATTTGGAGGAAGAAGAAGGCCCTGGGAACTAGTGGCTATTGGGAAAGACCCAAGCATTCATTATCTTCAAGTGCTCACCTTTGGGTACAAGGCAAAAATGTTGTGGCCTTTGAAAGCCTCTCCACTCACAAACATCTAACCAATTAGCATGAATTGGATTCTCACACTATAGAGAGACAGACATCAGACATGGTATGGTTCCTGAGAGCATGTCACCTCCACTCTGCCAGGACAATGGCAGTAGGTATGAGGAAGCCTTTGCATGTGGCTGCCCACCTGCAACAAGGGCAGACACAGGAGCATCCTGAAAGCTGACACAAGGACAGGATTCAGAAATATGGGAAAGGGGGAAAGAAAGAGAGGTCCTCTATGACACACATAAAGGGCATCAATGGAGACAAGACTAGACTCTGGCTTCCTGAGGAGGTCACCCGAGAGGGGCATTATACTGCTGACCAGGTATACATGCACTAAAGTAACCAGTGCACAGGTCAGGAGGGTGGTTTCCTTAGCAAAACATACACTAAGGTGTATGAAGGGGCACCTGGGTGGCTGCGAAGTTCTATTTCTTAACCTAGGGTGTTAACAAGGATCTTCATCATATATAATACTATAACAAAAACTGTACACTTAACTTATCTAGCTTTATCTATTTTGTTTCCAAGATGTTTAATTGATGCAACAGGAGTAATAAATATTTAAAGAAATAAAAAAGAAAGAAAATGTGGACTTCTACTCAGCAGAAAAAAAAAACAATGGAATCTTGAAATTCACAGGCAAATGGATGGAATTAGAAGAAACCATTCTGAGTGAGTTAACCCAGTCACAAAATACAATAAACATTTTTATTGCAACTAATTTTATATGCTTCCCTTTTGTATCTTAAAATAAATGTTATAATTATATTTCCTCAAGATACTCATTATTTCTAAAAATAGTTATGGCATTTTAAATGAATATTCCTTCATATTACCTAACATCATTTATGGTAAAATAACTTATTCCAATATTGCTTAATACATAGCTCAGTGAAGAAATTCCAAAATTATCAAAATTCAAAATAAAAGAAAATGAATGTTGCACTATATACAAGGAAAATACCAAGTGTATTAAATTTGCTTCTGTATATAAATACTTACTGTATTTTTTAGAGTGCTAAAGAGTATACCCAGGCTTTAAAACATGATATTCAATTCCTCTATCACCGAATTGCTTCCATATACTTAAACAATAATGTATACAAGAAAAGGAAAATCCAAAAGTGAGATATAAAGAAACATTCTGGATGCATCTGAAAAGAAAAAAAGATGATACTGAAAATCATTTAATAGATTTGAAAAATTACAAAAATGTTATTGGAGGGAAAATGAAATTTCTATGTGTCAATTCTCCCTTTAAGCCCAGTGTTTTCAACTTTCCTAGTACTGCAACCCTTTAATACAACTTTTCAAAGTGTGGTGACCTCAACCATAAAATTATTTTCATTCCTACTTCATCACTGTAATTTTGCTACTATTATGTATCATAATGTAAACATCTGTGTTTTCTAGTGCTTTTAGTTAATCCTGTGAAAGGGTAATTCAACACCTCAAAGAGATCAGGGCTAGCAGTTTGCAAACTGATGTTTTAAGTACCTAATTTTCATAATAATAAATGAAAAGTATTTTCTTCAAACTATACTAATGCAGGCTGTTGTTATTGATAAGTTGCTTGCTTGCCCACCAGAACTAGTTGATAAGATCCTATTTTTGAACACACCAAATATTTTGGATGTAAAATACACAGAAAACCAGCTGCAAACTTTGGAACTTTCTTTCTGCTGACTAGCTTTTACAACTCCACATGGCTTCTTGAAGGCCTCAATTCATAGGTATCTATGAAATGTCAAAATATGCCCAGCTTGTAAATAGTGACCCAACTTTATGGGAATAACTCTCCAGAGTTTAAAGGTAATTGAGACCTTTTCCACAAGAGAGAATACATGCCTGGTACTAAAATAATAAAAACACATGACTGAAGAGACCTTAAACCTTCATGGGGAATTGACTACTGCTGCTTAAGTAAATTGGGATTACACTAAAACATCTTCTAAACAACCACTTTCATAACCAAGATAAAGGCCATCCAAACCTTAATCATAGAAGCCTTTCCTTGCAAATGGAGGTGAATTCAGAGACAGATGGCTGATATAATGCTGAGAATAATTGACAGTTGATGCCTTGCTAAACCAGACATTTTCCCATACACTTCAGACTCAGGATTAATCTCAGAAGAGAATTATATTCTGTAGAAAGAATATAAGAGATGAAGAAGGGAAGAAAGGTTGCAAAATGTCATCTTTTAAGGACAGGATGACCACAGCAATCATGAATTTACTCATATTGGGCCTGAATACTAGTTTCCAAATAACCAGTCAACTAATGACAGAGACAGGACCATGGGTCCTAACTAAAGGCTGAAATATTGGCAAATAACTGTTCCATTGAGAGGAAAAGGCTTAGTAGGTATGATGCCATTGATGACAGATAGTTCCAGAAGATGGCCACATACACATGGCCTGGTGTTGTGGGAAAGTGGGATATTTGTATATTTTGTGAAGATGTGTGATTGTAACTGGTTTAATATAAAGCTATTGAACAACAAAAAGCTAGGCAGGGGAGGATAGCTGGGATTTGTAGGAAGAGATATCAACTCTGGATTAGAATCTGAGGCCCACAGATTTCACTAGGGAGACACAGATTGTGGTGATATATTGTTTACTATATAATAAAGCTTTTCTAGAGATCAGAATGCAAAGCTGGCCACACCCATAAATGCTAGGCAATACTGGCATGTAGCTTTAATCCCAGGACTTGGGAACAGAGGCAAATGGATCTCTGTGAGTTCAAGGACACCCAGGGCTAAATGAGAGTGAATTGGTATAAAAGAGAAACAGAGCTCATGCCTTTAATGCCAGCACTAGAGAGGAATATAAGACAAGAGCAAAGTATTCAGTGTTCAGTCTTTTGGCATTCAGTCTCAGGCCATGCTGACAATCTGCAGAGCCAGGGTTACCCTTTCAGTCTGAGGTAGAGGTAAGAGTTAGTGTCTGGCTCCCTTGCTTTTCTGACATTCAGCTTGAATCCCACTCTTTCTTTGGATTTTTATAATTTGTTTAACAAGCCAAATGACAAAATGTAGATTACTAAGAATGGGTTACTTTAAATTATATGAGCTATGTGGAAACAAGACTAAGGGCAAACTTTCATAATAGTGTTGTTTACATTTCATTATTTTGGGATAGTCCCCTAATGAAATTCCACTAAGAAAGATGTTGTACAGCCTGGTTTTAACTCAATGGGACACAATATGAGAGGAAAATATTGAATAGTAGACAGAGATTTGTAAGGCAGCAGTAGATGGGAGTAGGGGAGCTAGCATATGCAAGAAAAAGATGAAAGTGTATTTAGATAGCAAAGATGCATCAAATACATTTCAAAGAGTAAAATAAATTAATAAACATGCCTATAAAACATGAGTCTGACAAAGAATAAAGAAATATTTACATACTAATAGGCATGTGTTTATCCCTACTAGCTAGATAGGGCAACAACAACAATAAACAAATCTTCTAATCAGAAGGAATGACACAGTTTGAGGAAAGGATAAGCCAGTTTTAAAAAAAGATCATTATATATACATAGAAACACCTGAAACCGCCACTGTAACTCATAACTACATTTAATTGTAACATGACTACTGCATTATAAGTTGAAGAAACAGGATTGTGACTTACATTTTAGGTTCTATTACTATGAAAAAAATACATTGGGTGAAAATAACATATGAGCCAAAACCCTGAGAAATAATTTCAAGAGCAAATTTAAGACCATATTGTTATTCAAGAAATCTACTACTAAGAATTTAAGATGCACAATGATATTAAAAATTACCTATTAATAATGAATATTAAAATATTTGACTAAACAATGGTAAAGATTACATACCCATGTGAATGTATACTTTTCAGCTAGTGATCACTATGAAAATCAATGTTTAAAGATTACTTTTTCATACACTTTTCAATTATATTTAATATAAGTGTATAAATCTCATAAAATGCTACCATTAAATAGTACAAATATACTTAAAGTTCTATGACTATATGGTCAAATAGGAAGGGAATTTTTAAACATTACACATTAGAAAGGGTGTCTAAAATTAATTTTGATGCACTAAAATTTTTAATAGGCTTGCTCTAATTACAATCAGTAAATAGCATATGAAAGAAATGTTTACACACCAAAGACTCATTAAAATAAACCTTAATTTTTTGTACCCAGGAGAGATTAAATAAACAGTACTTGGATATTAAAGTAAATGAAGAGGCATGCCACACTAAAATTAAACATTACTCAATAAAATTACAACAGAAGTTTGGGAGGAGATATAATTAATAAAGATTGGACTGTAAATGTTGATTGCAAAGAGGAAATTTTTAACAATACTCCAAGGAAGGAAATCTGAAAAATATACATAGAGAGGGACCTATTAAGTTGTCCCTGTTTTCACATCATTAATATTGAATGTTAGTTCCTCTACAGATTTACATCAGCATGTATCACACCCATCATATTGCTAGCTATTTCCTTATCCAACAAAGGATATATATATATATATATATATATATATATATATATATATCTTGTTAAATGTACTAAATGAAAATCTCAGTGAATTAAGACATTCCCTCTAAGCACAGAATCTCACTTGGATCAAGGTGTTCATTCACTCAAATAAAGCTGAGCTACAGAGCAGAATCCAAGACAATACCAATGGGTCTTTGAACAGTATTGGAAAAGAGATTTGCTCATTTTTCCTCCAAAGTTAATTTGAAAGTTCCAAATTTGTGATATCCTTCTCATAGGAAAATGCCTTATACAGTGTCCAGACAGGCAAAAAGTAATAAGTGGGCAGAGAATTAGACACACTAGAACCTAGAATAAATAAGGTAGAAATTAGTACAAATGCTCATTGTTCATAAAGGAAAATAGGATGACAGTCTTTTGATTAATTTTACATGGAGTCCTTTGATTAATTTTATCTGGAATCTAAAACCCTATGACATAAGTCTTTAAAAATCTAATAGACATGCTTCAAATATATGACAGAAAACATTAAAAGGTTCTCATTCAGAATCTTTCATAATTTTCTTAAGATTAGATGAACATCACACAGAGAAAGGGCATGAAATAAAAAAAGGAATATTGATAAAAATTGCTGAAATTAATATTAAAATTATAATGTTCTGGAAAAAAGCTAGAACATGGAGAAATGGGCATCTGATGCAGATCTTATAAAATATTGGTGTTTAAAATACACAAATTATTAATAACAAGGATCCTTAAAATCTTACAGAAAATAATGGGAAACACAAAATAAATGAGTTCAT
Source organism: Cricetulus griseus (assembly GCF_003668045.3). Lineage (NCBI taxonomy): Eukaryota > Metazoa > Chordata > Mammalia > Rodentia > Cricetidae > Cricetulus > Cricetulus griseus. The sequence continues at coordinate 135,734,449 of NC_048595.1, read as the reverse complement.
TCAAAAAAGTAAACTACTTTCTGGGTAAGCCTCCCATCCATACTCTCTGATTGGTCTGATTTCTCTTAGTTTTTCATCCACTAGTTGCTAAATGATTTAAATACTACTACATAGACAGACACTCCACAGAATAGAAATATTATATGGCCAATAAACAAGAGAATATATGCACTGAGGGAAACACAAACCACAAACTTAATGAGGCCATTCACAACCAAATGGATTAGAAGAATAAGAATTTGAGTGCACTAAATGATGAAAAGAGTATAGAATTAAATGAGACATTTTCTAAATGATTTTTGTAGTTCACATTCATAGAACACTTGAAAAGTGATTTAAAATTTGAAATTTTCAATAGGATTTATAACACATTGTTACATTAAGAAGTAGATACAAGAAAATGATGTCTGGTATAAGGAAGAATTTAATGTTCTTTTTTCTAAGTGCTGCTTGATTTTAAAGAGCCTGGTTGACTTTGTTCTTTAAACTCTAAGAATCCTTATGAATATAATCCAAAAATTCTGGTTATGAAGAAATAACTCTAAGAAGAAATCATACAGAGTGAAGTTACCCAGACCCAGCAAGATAAATATGGTAGGTATACATTTATATGGAAATTAGTCATTAAATAAATGATAACCATGTTAAAATCCAAATAACCAGAGAGGTTAAGTATAGAGAAAGAGACTCAGAGGATACATGGATCTCTCTGGAAGGGTAAAATAGTAGGGGACACAAGAATCAGAAATTAGGTAGAGAGGTTATTATATGGGGTTTTGTTAGAGAATGCAGTCAAAGATGCAAAAATTGAGGGACATTTGAGGGGTGGTATGGAAAGCTAATACAAGTATATTTCCTAAAATATATGAAAACAATCCTAATAATATGCTGCTATACTCAGAGATGAGTAGCTTATTCAGCTATCATCAGAAAAAACGTCTTCCTGCAGCAGATGTAAACAAATACAGAGACCCATGGTCAGGTATTAAACACACACACACACACACACACACACACACACACAGAGAGAGAGAGAGAGAGAGAGAGAGAGAGAGAGAGAGAGAGAGACAGACACAGAGACACAGAGACACAGAGACACAGAGACAGACACACAGAGAGAGACAGAGACACACAGAGAGAGACAGAGAGAGAGACATTGGTGTGAGGAGAGACAGGGAGAAAGTTATTGGAGCACACAGCTTTAAATAGGAAGTTTCCATCAAGTCCCTTCCCTCAGAGTTCATGGAATCCCACAGAAGAGGATGCAGATTACAAATGGCAGCATTATTTGTAATAGCCAGAACCTGGAAGCAACCTAGAAGCCTCTCAACTGAAGAATGGATAGAAAAAAATGTGGTACATTTACACAATGGAGTACTACAGTGGGGGAAAAAAAGCAAAGGAATCTTGAAATTAGCAGTCAAATGGATGGAACTAGAAGAAAACTTCCTGAGTGAGGTAACCCAGTCACAAAAAGACAGGCATTGTATGTACACACTCATATGTGGATTTTAGACATAGAATAAAGGATTGCCAGCCTGCAGACCAGGCTGCCGGAGAGGCTGGTAAACAAGGAGGACCCTAAGAGAGACATACATGGTCTCCTGGAGAGGGGGAAAGGGACAAGATCTCCTGAGAAAATTGGTAGCATGGGGAGAGGGGAGAGGGAACCGCGAGAATGAGAAGGGGAGAAGAGGAGGGTGAAGAAGACGTGATGAGACAGGGAGGTTGCGTAGGGGGAAGAACAGAAGAGAGCAAGATAAGAGATAATATAATAGAGGGAGACATTATAAGTTTAAAGAGAAATCAGGCACTAGGGTAATGTCTGGATATCTATAAAGATGACACCATTTAACAATCTAAGTGACAGAGGAGAGGCTACCTTAAATGTCCTCTCTTGATAATGAGATTGATGGCTAATTCATATGCCATCATATAGCCTTCATCCTGCAGCTGGTGGAAGTAGAAGCAGACACCCACAGATAAGCCTTGAACTGAACTGAAATCCAGATGCAGAGAAGGAGGACTGATGAGGAAAGTGGTCAGGTCCAGAGTGGTGAAACCCACAGAAACATCTGAATTGAATAAGTGGGATCTTTTGGTCCCCAGACTGATAGCTGGGAAACCAGCATGGGACTGATCCAGACGCCCTGAATGTGGGTGTCAGTGAGGAGACCTTGGAAATCTATGGGGCCTCTTGCAGTGGATCAGTACTTATCTCTAGCATAGGAATGGATTTTAGGAGCCCATCCCATATGGAGGGATACTCCCTGAGCCTAGACTCAAGGGGGTTGGCCTAGGCCCTATCCCAAAGAATATGACAGACATTGAAGAGCCCCTATGGAAGGCCTCACCCTTCCTAGGGAGCAGAAAGGGTATGCGATGGTCAGTAGTTAGTTGGTGGGGGCAGGGGAGGAGGGTAGGGAAAGGGACCTGGGATTGACATGTAAAATAATTTTCTTTCTAATAAAAAAGAAAAAAATCAATACAAATTGTAGTGAGACACATACTCACTGGGAACTAGTTATTAATGCTGTCAAGAAAATTAGTTGAAAAAATCTTTTTAAAACTCATAGCCAGACCAAAGTAATTTATCATAAGCACATCACCATATAGTTATCACACAGAAGTAGAGCCTAAAAAGGTACTTGAAGTGTGGTTCAAATACAAGGGTCATAAATTAGGTGAGAGTCAAGACATGATTTTTCAGGAGTTACTATATGGTATAACATTTGCAAACTATTTCAAAAATGTTGACTTTCTGAATTCATGGTCATTGTAATGTGACTTTGTAACTTGCCAAATTAAAATATTAAGTTCAGTTTATCAGTCACCACAAAAAGGAGCATAAGAGACATAGGGGAAGTAAGATACCAGGAGAACAATGCCATTTAATCAGTGGTTCTCAACCTGTGGATCATGACTCACATGGCAAACCTCTGTCTCCAGAAGTATTTACATTCAAATTCATAACAGTGACAAAATTACAATTATGTAGTAGCAAAGAATGTGGTCGAGGGTCACCACACTATGAGGAACTGTATTAAAGGGAAACAACAGTTGGAAGGCTGAGATCTATGACAAGTCAACTCAAGAAAGTTCATATAAACTCATTGAGATAGAAGCAGGAAGCACAGCACCTGCATACGTCTGCTCCATGTCCTATGGGTATATATTACACCTCTCAGGTTAGTATTTTTATGGGATTCCAAAGTGTGGGGATGAGTCAGTCCCTGATTCTTCTTCCTTTTGTTGAGGCTTTTTTCTTTCTGTTGGTTTGCTTTCTCCAACTTCAATGTGATGACTTTTGCTTTTATCTTATTTTATAATTCATTTTGGTTTTTGTTGTCTTAAGAAACCTGTTGTTTTTCTAATGAGAAACAGAAAGGGAATGAATCTGTATAGGAAGTGAGGCAGGGAGTAACTGGGAGGAGTAAAGGAAGAGCAAACTTTAATCAGGATATATTATGTGAGTAAATTATCTATTTTCAACAAAAGAGGTAGAAAAAATAAATATGACTTTACTAACGCTAAATAAATAAATAAATAAATGTATAAGTTATTTGTAAATTTAACTCTGTAACCTAAGGAAATGCAAGAATTCTGAAATGTCAACTAGAGTTAGAAAACAAAAAGAACATAAATTAATATATTAGTCTCTATTCTGGTCTATATGGTAATTATATATTCTCAGTACTTAAGAATCATGCATTATCTGTGACACACATTTTATAAAGCATTTGTCATGGTTACCTTAGACAAACACAGTATTTTCAGAAATCTTGGATATGATTATTTTTCTTTTTTTGAAAATGTACTTGCTGTTTCTGAGGCTAGGTTTGAACTTTTGTCTCCCTCTGCCCAGTGCTGGAATCATGGATGGATGTCACCGTAATTGAGGTTCCATTAATATTTTCAATAAATTAATGAAGTTCTTACTTTGCTTCGTAACGTGGTGATAACCACTATGAACTTCACCAACTTGGGGAAGGAAGGTTCCGTTTGGCTTGCATGCCCAAGATTACAGTCTATCAGGGAACAGATCCAAAGCAGGAATTCAAACAATGCAAGAATGTGAAGGCAAGAACAGAAGCAGAGGCCAGGGAAGAATGGTGATTACTGCCTTCTTTATGGCAGTTACTGCTAATTTCTTACATAACGCAAAGTTATCCATCCTGAGGTGGTATTGCCCTCAGTGGATTGGACAATCCCACATAAGTCATTTTCAATAAAATGCCCACATGCAAATAAGATACCAGCATTCTCTTGATTGGTGCTTCCTCTTCTGTGATGACCCTGGCTTGTATCAAATTAAAAAGAGAAAAAGAAGAATCTAACGTACAAACTATGGCACAGAAAAGTTAAATTGCCCAAATGTCTAAGCTTCTAAGTAGAACAATGCTCCAAATGCCATGTTCTGACTTTCTTAACAGCTCCATTAGACTGTTTGTCAAGGTCTGTTCCCATCTCACAATGCTGCCACTTGAGAATCACAAATACTTACATTAGACTCACAACTCAGTTGTGTCATTACATAACAAATCCTTCTATTTGGAATGTGCAGTAGGGGCGCAGAAGGGTTAAGAAGCTCTTAGAAAAACATCAAGACACCTAGGTATTCATCTGGTTATTAAGTAATAGTTATTAAAATAGCACCATCATCATTATTGGAATTAACTAATCAAATTTTAGGAAATTTAACTTGATTTATCAAATACATGGCATCTGTTAATAAATAACGTGCTCACTTGACTACCAGGCTCTAACACATTCTAAACAGTCCTTGCACTTTTCAATATGATTTGAATTCATTCAGTTATATTGATTTTAAATGGAAAAAATAACTGTATTGCAAGATATTAGTTGAGTCAAATATAATTATAGCTAAATAATGGGTAAATTGACTGGTAAACTAAGAGCTAGAGAAACAAAATGATCATCCCAATCTATGTTTCAAAATTTAATGTTATGACATATGAAAATTAGTATTTATAACAGTATATTGTTTTCATCCTTGTGTTTTCTAAAACTTACTTGTTTATCTAAGTGCAAATTTTTGTATTTATATATATTTTAACCAACAAAATATCTTTCCCCTTGGTTTGGCTTCTACTATAAATGTCAACAGATCACATTTCTTTCTTCATATTAACTATAAAACATAAATTTATTTTCATGGAATAATACAGTATCTTAACAAACTAAACCTACTTAATGCAGAATATGACCCCAGGTAGCTTTTCACTGAGATAATGTACTAGATTGCAGAGCCAAGTTTGATGGAGTTTATTCAGAGGGACACCATTTGGGCACAGCTCAGAGGCACAATTCAGACTTCACAGCATGATATAAATTTATTGCAACTCAACTCTGAGACACAGAGGATAAAAAACATTAAGAATTATTCTGTTATTGTTACTAGAGTTGCATGAAAATGCAGTCAACAGTAAAATGTAAGAATGTTAGAAGGTACAAAAGATTAAAATATTCTGTGCATTTGTTTCATTGTATGTATTTTAATTTTGTTAATGTCATATATAAATATAAAGCTAATGGTATCATATAGATTCAGTTAAGAAAATGTCTGTATTACAAAAAAATTTCTCAAAATAGAGCTGAATGTAACAGACACAAATTCTTTCAATAATTTAAAGAATATACCTAATTATCTTAATCAATTAAGTGCATCAATTAATTAATTCAGTGTATTGATCAGAATTCCCAAAGGTTATATTAAATACCTATTGGTAGGTACTTAAAATATCTTAAAATAAGTATAAGCATTTTAAGTATTTCATACAAAATTTTATTTTAGATTATATCTCTTTAATGAAAATCCTATGAATGGACCACACAAAATTGTCATTCTTGTACTTTCAATATATATAAGTTTTCTTTTTAGTTATCAATATAGAATCATATTACTGATAATTTCCTCTAGTTACTATTTTAATACTATCTGTTCCCCTTTTTTACAATTTTAGAGGTGTGTTTTTCCAAATGTTCCTTATGTACAGAAAGCAAGAGAATGTGATAAACAATATAAGTATAGGGAATAATATATGCTATTCTTCCCTTAAGTACTATGTGAAAAAGAAAATATTTCCAATTTAGAATTTGAAATGTTATGTCTATGTTTATATAGAATGATCACATAGAAAACATTTTCCCTTTATTATAATGCTAATAAGTTAAGGGACTAATAAGTTAGTGGGCAATGATCATGTTCATTAACAAGAAGTATAGCTAGTTCAGGAATCGTAGGATAGTTGAAAATATTTAATGCAGAAGAATAGAGAAAAAATATGACAACAGTTGTCTAGATAATATGACTGTGGAATAAGAATGTGAACAGCTACAATGTCCAGAAATGTAAAGAGCATAGATTCTTTCCTTACCCCTCCAAAAGAAGCTGAATGCACCATTTTATGCTTTTGACATACAAACTGCTCAAAAGAATTAATTTGCCCTGTCTCAAGCTAATTGTAGTTAGTTATAATAGCAACATAATGCTATATTAATTACACTTATTGTTGCTGTGATACAATCCTTAGCTGAAACTACTTAGAGAACATTTTTTTTTTCACAGATTTAGGAGTAATGAATACATATTATGGGGCCAGGAAGAAGTGGTGATGGGAAAGAGAGGCAAGTGGCCACATTGCAGACACCATCAGGAGGCAGAGTTAGATGCTGGCTTCTTATTTTTACCTTCTTATACTATCTAGGTTCTAGTCCATGGGATGTCAACTCCTTCACAGTGTGGTAATATCCTCCTAAGTCAAAGAAGTCAAATGTATCTGCTTGGGGATTATAACTCCAGCCACAGTAATAACTGAGATTAATAAGATCAGCTTACTAAAGCTAAAACAACAAACTTTCAATCAGATACTAAACTGTAATTCACCATATTAGTTTTCTTAGTCCTCATTTTTTCTAGCATATACAAATTGTTTTTGTAGGCTTCAAATTATTAAAACTGTGGTATGTAATCATATAATAATTATCCCATGAATTTTAGAATGGATCAAGAACAAATTGAAGAGTCTCTTCCCAGTTTTATTATAAATATAATGGGTCAAATATATTTCATTATTTTAACAGCAAGAAGTTTGAGTGGAATATTTAACTTGATAAACTTTAAAAAGTAGGATTCAGATCTATTTGCTCTATAAAATTTTATAGACAGAGTTACGGTTAAGTATCTCAAAATGTCTACTGAATTGCTTCACTCCAAGAAATGTGTTTAACCAATTTAAGTGTAATGGAGAATAATGTTTTTGGGCAGACTTTTGGATAGAAAATAATGATTATAATCATAAGCTTCAGTGACATGAAGGATGTGTCTTACATCCCCAAGGCAAGGCAGCACATAGGGAATAGCGATTTCTTTACTTCCAAAGACAGGGTTCTTTTGTTTTAAAATTTAGATTTGGTCTAGGTTAGTTTCTTCAGAAAAAAATACACTCACTACAGTGCTTCTCCGACCTTATTCCTTGCCAGAACTGAAGCCATTAGACCACTCAATGTTTTTTAAAATTTAAGCAGTCTGATTGTGTCCAGATTTATCCCATACAAAAAGGCAGCATACAATACTTTACCAGTTTGTAAATGTTTTGTGAAATGAACTTTACCTTGGGAGATGTAAGATACATATCTACTCATCCAATAAACTAGTATGGATATTGCCAAATTCGAACTTGGTGAACCATGAGTTTCACTGGGGTTACTTGAAGGAATATGGGTGAGAGGTTTCTTCAATGGGAGAAATGACTCAAAAATAACTTATTTGAAACATTTTTTTCAGGAAAGTCTCTCAATTTTTATTATTTACTTTATCAAGGAGGGGCCTAGTGGATCTGGTCAGGTTCATGGACTTCCAGAAACTATTTTGAGTTGTTTACCTTCCTGGTTAAGGGTCGTCTTGGAGGATGGAATGTTTAAATATTAGAGAAAACTGTTACACAACAGAATGGCAATTCTGGTCACAAAATGTTTACTTTAATATCTAAAATTCAGACAGTCAGATTTTAATTTTATTGTAGTTTAAACTGTTTAAAAAGTAAAGACATGTTTAGAGACTTACTTTTTCAATCGCTAATTAAAATAAATATATTTCTGAATGAAAATAGAATTTTCTTTCTAAGTTTAAGGTTAAAAAAAAGTCACCAGTTTATTGATTAATGTGTAACTGAGAGACAAAGATGAAAATGTGGCATGCCACATTAAAAATGCTGAGCGAATGTATCACATGAGTGATGATCTCTATGACATCAAAATTCCTGCTTAAATGAGAAATCTTGCCTGCCTCTTGTTAAATGTTTCATGGTATCCAACTAACTTAAGCCAAAGATTCCCAACACTCTTATGTAGCTAATTAACATTAAATGTCTTTATACTCTCAGATAATCTAAGTATTCTCAGATATGGTAATGCATATGTTTAATCACAAATAAAGAAAAAAGAATGAAAGAAAGAAAGAAAGAAAGAAAGAAAGAAAGAAAGAAAGAAAGAAGAAAGAAAGAAAGAGGGAGGGAGGGAGGGAGGGAGGGAGGGAGGGAGAAAAAAGAAAAGAGAAAAATCCATGTATGGCATTTAACTTTAATTCTTAATATTAATTCATATTTTGACTTTTCCTGTTCTTAAACTTATTAGGCAATTTAAGCATGGAGACAAAAATATGGTTAATCTGCTTTTGAATGTAGAAAAACAATTATAAATGGGTATGAAAGGGTGCAGATCAATAACAAGCAAAAAATACAGCACTTCAACTTCTCTCTTTGTTTTTGTTGTCTCTTTTGGGTTTGGTTTTGTTTTTCAAAAAGTATTTATCGTTTTTTCTTGAAAATATATTTTTCTCATATAATACATACTAATTAGAGTTATCCTCTCTCTCCTACTAATTTCCCCTCATAAGCTCTCCCATCTGGATCTACTCCCTTTCTGTGTCTCATTAGAAATTAACAGGGTAAGCTACACAACTATCACATACATATGCAGGACTCCTGGCAATGGCAGCAGGGGCTATTCCTGGTGTTTTGACTGGCTCTTGGGAACCTGTTCCTCATGCTGAACTGCCTTACCCAGTTTGAATACAAGGAGAGGTGCTTGGTCTTATGGCAGTTTTATATGTCATGCTTTGAAACCAATAGTAGGCCTGCCCCTTTTGAGAGATTATGTGGGAAAGGTGGACGGGTGGGGAAGGGAGGGAAGACGGAGGAAGGAATGGCAGGATAGGAAGGGGAGGAGGCTGTGGTCAGGATATAAAATTAATTCAGTAATAAATATAAATATGAGAAAAGAACAGGCTTCTAAGAGATAACAACAACAAAAATAACATAATAAAATACAATAAGACAAAACAAAAACCGTAACATCAAAGTTGGAAAAGGAAAACAAACAGAAGATAAAGAGCACCAAGAGAAGGCCCAAGAGTTAGAGACTGAATCCGTCACACACTCAGGAGTTAAACCAAAAGCTATACTACATATGCAGAGGATCTGGTGCAGACCTGTGCAGGCCCCTGTGCATGCTGCTTCAGTATCTGTGAGTTCATAGGAGTTTGCTTGGCTGATTTACCCTACCTTGTGCTCTTGGTGTGCTCGATCTGCCCTGGTCCTTACACTCTTTCTGCCTAATTGTCCTCATAGTTCCCTGAGCTGTGAGCTCTGGAAATAAAATGTTCATATTTAGATCCTTAATTTAAAATTTTCTGATGACATCTTCAGAGAACACAGGTACACATTGTGAAAGGAAATATAAGGAGGAAGCATAATTTGTCAGTAAAAACAACAGCGCCAATTTTAACAATAATGTTCTTGAGGAAAAGTCATGATTTGTCAGACAGATGCTTATCAATATTCTCTTTATGTAATGTCAATGGTAACAGACAAAAGAAGAACATCAAAAAGAGCAGATATGCTATAGAGAGAACTGAAAGATTATATCTCTAAACATATATTTCAAAGCAAAATAAAACATATAAATTTTTTTATAATTTCAAAATAAAAGATGTTTGCTTTTTAGCAGGAGCTATGTGACTACTTCAAGGGACAAGGCCTGAGAATAGCATGAATGGCTCACCTTTTGGCACGTCCCAGGAGACCCCCAACCTACCTAGCAAAGAAAGACCTGTGGACAATCTGCTACATGATTCTTGGCATGACCCTGGGAGCAAATGTGCTCTCCTTGTTTCACTATGCTAACCATAACGCTGGCCTGAATGAGTCACAGAAGGTCATGAAGTTTAATATTTTATATATCCATAACTGTTCTGGAAAAAGTGGTTTTAGCCCATCTGGAGCAAGACTTACAGCACATTTTGTGGGCAGGAAAATCAAAAGTGAGCTTTAGTATTAGCCCATCAAAAGAACCACAGAAGGACGTCACCTGCTATGTTGATGAGATTCTGCATCTTCTTCCTAGTACCAACTTAATAGATGAAAACATCAGAAATGCTAGAGATGCCTGTATGTAAAGCATAACTTGTTTGGGTGGGGTAAAAGAGGAAGGTGAAAGAGATAAACACAAATAACAAAGGAGAAAGTTCACAATCAATTAAGTTGTGTTTTTGTTTAGAATGCTGACAGTAATCTGTGAGGAACAATAAGAGAGTCTGCATTATCTAAGATGGATTGCTAAATTGAGAGGAGAAAGTCTTCAAAGGAACTATTAACTTTGTATTATATCTCTTTTGTTCTCCCTTATTGATACACATGGTCCAGCTGAGCTAATACTTGTATTTGTGTGCAATGCATACAATCATTTTCCTATAGTTTTAATGGCAAAGTTATGTTCTTTTGAAAAAATGTGTGTGGGAGAGGTAACCCAGTGGCTAAGAGCACTGGCTGCTTTCTTGAGGACCCATGTTCTTTACCCAGCACCTACACTGTGGCTTTCAACCAAATGAATGTATAGTTGTAGAGAATCTGATGCCCACTTCTTGCCTCATCACCACTGCACGTACCTGCAGCTTCCAGACCATTCCTGCCACCAAACCCCGAAGAGGGACCTGGAGGCAGAACAAAGCAGCCAGTTTAACTTTTTAATGGGCAATGTTTGACTTTTACTTCAGTGTAGTTTACTTTCAACTTCATCATAGATACTATGGTCAAATCATTGAATATATATATTCAATGAAATAATTCCAGAGCAATCACTATCATCCAAACAGCCAATCAAAAAGATCACCATAATATGCTTCATTAGTATATATTAAAGTGAACATCTTAACAGAAAGACTAAAAAGATTTAGAGACTGCTACCCATTCAAGGAAGCAAGTTAACATTAATGGTAGAGGGTTTACTTGTTGACCAAGCAGTTTTGTTGTTGTGTACACATACAAATGAAATGAGCACCCACATAGGGCAAAGAAACACAGAAGAATCTGTACAAAATTCTTACCTGTAACAGACTGAACCTATATAAGTTTCTTTAGTATCAATAGTAAAAATGAAAGTATAAGTGTAAAAAATGCAATACTGTATACCATACAATACTATTGAAATAATACTGTATTAATAAATGTCATAAAAATAGTTTCAACCGAAATAATCCAGTCACAAATTCTGAAAATAAAGGCTGTTAGATATTATTAGTAATTATGAGTTGGATCCTTTAAGATGGACTAGTAAGTAAAGTTGCTTGCTGTCCAGCCACGCCTGACACCTCAGCTCAATCCCTGTGACAAACATGATGAAAGGCAATAACTGACCCCTAGAAATTGTCTTCTGAACTGCACAGACATGCTGTGGCATTGACACACACAATTGCCAAATAAGAAGATGAATAAATAAATGTGAAGTCCTAAAAAGTGAAATAAAAGAAGAAATTATATTAGGATGCAGATTTGGGAAGAGTCACAAAGAGAACTTGGTAATCCTCTTTATTTTAATCATAGTCATCACATGAGTAGGAATATGCTGTGAAAATACATTGACTCTATGCATTAATATGCATGTAGAATATGCATTATATTCTATAAACTATTTTAAATCATGTCAGAATGCTAAAAAATTAAATATAAGGATAACTTAACTCTAGAAAATGCAATCTCTGTAAACTTCTTAACTGGCTACTATCACCTAAAAAGAAAGTCTTAGAACTTGCAAACAGATAAGCCATATGGCAGAACTTGGACATGGAAAACAGCTCAGCAGCAGCCAAATGCTATGCAATGGATAAGATCTGGGTCTGTAGAGGACTATGGGAAAGAAAGTCAAGACAGAAAGAGAAAATTATGCACGTATAATAGTTGAGGGATTTTAGAATGGGCACAATATAATCCTCAGCCAAGCAAACATCAGGAAAGATAAATAAAACCAGAATCTGAAACCATGTGATCAAAGTGAAACTGGCAAAGAGCTGAAACAGAATTCTGAGAATCATCCAGGAAAGAGAGGGTAATGGCCCACAGAGGAGGGATAGCCATTGACAGAATGCCAGAAGATAGTTAAATAATAGCCTCCAAAAAGAAGTGAAAGGAACTCTCTAATGAAAGCTCTCTCTCAAGAAGGTGTTGAAGGCACACATGTGACTCCACAATGGAGAAAGGAGCTGATACCACTCTAATCAAACATCAACCTCAGCCACAGTTGAAGCACAGCTACTAGATATTCATGCATCTGTTAGGCACAATGATAAGCTGCTTAAGAGCACCAGTGACAGTCTGACTGGAAGTTATGAAGTCTTTATTATCTATCAATAAAAAGAAAGGAAGGAAGGAAGTAACATTCCAGGGGGCAATTTGAAAAGTCCAGGAATAGTATAATAATATGAACAAAGCTGTATAAATTTAAAGAATTTAATGTACAACACCAGATACATTGAATGCATCTAGGTTTCTTCTAGTTTAGAAAAAGTAGAAGTGTATATCTTAGGAATCTAAAAAATGAATTCAAAATGGTAAATTGTTGACATGAAGAAGTGTTGTTACTCCAAAGCTACTAAAGCACAGTTTGGTTACATTAAAAGTATGCTTATCTGATAAAGAAGTACCTGGAAGTTATAATAAAAATATCCAGTGCTAAAGATAAAAGCCAGGGCCTAATGTGTGTTGGGCAAGTACTGAGCTGTGTTTTCAACTCCTAGGTTTTTGAAACAGGTCTCACATTTCTGAGGTTGGCCTTGAACTATCTGCTGTGAAGCTCAGGCTGGCCTTACACTTGTGATCATCCTATCCTAGTCTTTGGGGCATTATTATAAGCATTTGTCATCATTACTAGTATAAGAAGACAAAAACCACCTTTCAAAAGTATATATCTGTGTCTACGAAGGCTGTGAGTTTGTGGGCATGGATGTCACACCACTCATTTGATGATAAAGTCCAGTTTTCTTGAGTGGATTCCATTTTTCCAGTATGGAGTTCATGGGTTCATCTAGGACATCGGGTTTGCACAGTAATTATTTTTAACTCAGAGGCATTTTTAAGTTCCTTCTAATATTTTTTTAAACAAAGTAATTTTCCACTAGGCAAATAATATGAGTTTTAAAGAGTCACTATATTTCAAAAGAGTATCTATATAGTGTATATTAGGATGAGATGATGATTTGAGACACTAATTTGTGTATTAAAGTGGGAAATTACTAATACAGAGCCAATTAGAAATATAAGGGTATTTAATAGGGAAAATTACTTAAAGAGCGACCTAGCCAGCCGGTGTGGCAGCAGTCAAAAAGCTGAAGCAGAAGCGAAACCCAGCCACCTGAAACTCTCACTCTATGTCACACTGACCATGCTCTTGCAGGCATGGTTAGACACACCCCTAAGCGGGCAGCTTCCCCTACAGTCTATCATTTTTTTCATGTCCCTGCATCTAAAATCTAGTAATAGTTCTATATTAGAGACCTAAAAGTTAGAAAGGATGATCATGAGTCCATGTTTAAAGAAGATTAGGAAGCCTCTCTTGTCTTTCAGGCTAAGCTAAGTTCTCCTGCCAAATTTATATTTGTAACAGGCCTAATTTCTCATCTATATACAAATACTATAATATTTCTTATGTTATTTTATTCCCCAATAAGAAGATGGGTCATGATCAGTGTGGTATACAGAATGACAAGTTATTTATTTCTAACCTATTAAAGAATAATATGATTCCACAAAATCAGAAACATATAATCTAGCAGAAAAAAAGGTTAGAAATAAGTGAAAATTAAGTTTGAAAATACAAATATTAATAATACTCATTCCAGGCATAGCTGTATTCAATTACATAGCTAGACCCACAAAATTCTAGTTTTCATTATATATATATATATATATATATATATATATATATATATATAATTTTAAAATTAAATAATGGTTGCATATTTACAAGATGGTTTCAGTGCATGTGTAGCCTGTAGCAAAATTTGGGGCTAAGGATAGAACAGAACATTTAATATTGAGAGATAGGGCAACAGAGTATTTTGTGTTTGGAAATACTAGATTTGAGAATTGTGCAGACTTGGCCTTTTGGGAAACCTGTACCAAAATGCACTGTGATAAGGGACACTGAGGCAAGAAAATGACAGGACAATTGATGTCTATATGAATTAGATGGAACAGAACTTTGTAGAAATGCCCAATTCTTTTATTCTATAAAAGAAGAAATGGGCCATTTCATGAAGGAATGGGTTTTAGGGGGTAGATTCAGAAGTTTCTGTTGTTATAGGTCAGCCTATAGAAGACTTTCTGAGACCTAATGTAGACATGTACCTCACAAAAGGCAGATCTTGTCCAGAAGATTTGAAAGAGTAAAGAAAGTTCCGAAGCATAGTAGCAGTTCTGGTTACTGTGGGGCTGTGCCCCCTTTAGGGCCACATTTGGGTCATATTATTTATGACTTAGTAAAGCTTACCTGAGGATTCAGGAAGCAAAATCACTCTCAAGCTATAGAAATTAGACAGTGGTTATACACACCTTTAAACTCAGCATCCAGAAGCTAGGAGGTAGTGGTACATACCTTTAATCCCAGGACTCAGGTTTAAGAGGTAGATGAATCTCTGGGAGTCCAAGGCCACCCAGATCTACACAAGATTGATCTAGTCCTAAGTGGAATCAGCTCACCAAAAAAAAAAAAAAATGATCACATACCCGTAATCCCATCACTAAGGGGGTATAAAATATAGGAGCAACGTCTTCAGTAATGAGTATCAGGCATTCATTCTCCAGCCATCTTGAGGATAGGAAGACATGGCAGTCTCAAGATTCTCCAGCCACACTGAGGAAAGGTTACAGTCTGAGGTTTGGTATAAATAGTATAGCATTTCAGTCTGAGGTAGAGTAAGAGCTACTTTGCTTTTCTGATCTTCAGCTTGAAGCTTGAACCTCCAATACCAGTCTCTGGGTCTTTTATTTTTATGCTACAGTCATATGTCATATATTTACATTATAATATCTAACAGCAGCAAAATTTCAGTTGTGAAGTAGTGATGAAACAACTTTATGGATGGCGATCACCACTACATGAGAAACTCTATTAATGTGTCTCAACAGTGGGAATGTTGAGAACCACTGTCTTAGAGATTCCTGACAGCGATGTGAATTTTGCTTTACTTCTACAGAACAGATTTGCATTCATAAAACTATGGAAGGAAATAGAGAACTAGAAAAAAGTAATTAATCTCATTGTAAGATGCTCTATACTTTCTCAATTATATTGTTTCAATTAAGTAAATATTGAAAATAACTGAGATTACTCATTTTTTAATATTCATATATTTCACAAACATCTCTTCTTACAGTTTCTTACTTTTTGGTCAGATTGTCATAGATCTAGGAATATTTGGGAAGGAGGGTCACATCAGAGGAATTGTCTCCCTCATATTGGTATGTAGATATGACATTTTCTTTTTTCTTTATTTTTTATTGAATTAGAAACAAGATTGTTTTACATGTCAATCCCTGTTCCCTCTCCCTCCCCTCCTCCCCTATAACCCCCCAGCTAAAACCCTACCTATCATATATCCTTTCTGCTCCCCCTGGAGGGTGAGGCCTTCCATAGGGTGTCATCAGAGCCTATCATGTCCTTTGGGATAGGGCCTAGGCCCACCCCCATGTGTCTTTTCTTAAGTGTTGATTCATTCAGGAAAGACCTGTCTACTGAAAGAATGACATCCCCAGGCAGATGGACCGGCTGCTAAATAGATTTTGTTGAGTTAGGAAGAAGAACCAGCTTGTAAGTAGCATGCCTTCAAAGACACTGCTTCAGTTCCTACCACAAGGTTTCCACTTTAACATATGGCCTTTGTGACCCTAGATAGAGAACCACAGACTTTAAGACAAAATAAGCCCTTTTCTCTACCAGTTGCTTTTTATCATGGTGTTTATCACTGCAACCAAAAGCAAGCTAGAACTTCCATTATTTATAAAGTAAATATTTCTTTTTAACTAATTTTTATTTAAATTAAAACAATGTTATTTTAAATACAAATTCCAGCTCCCTCTCCCTCCCACCCTCCCATTTCCCCTAGCAACTCCCCATACCACACCCTATCCACTCCTCAGGGAGTGTGAGGCTTCCCATGAGGGATTACCAAAGTCTGTCACTACATTTGGGACAAGACCTAGGCTCTTCCAGTGTGTCTAGGCTGAGAGAGTATCCTTCCATAGGGAATGGGTTCCTAAAGCCCATTCATGCACTAGGGATAAATATTGGTTTCACTGCCAATGGCACCATATACTGCCCAGTCCCCTACCCAACTGACACCCACGTTCAGGGGGCATGGTACAGTCTTATACTGGTTCCCCAGCTGTCTGACTAGGGGTCTGTGAGCTCCCACTTGCTGAGGTCAGCTGTTTCTGTGGGTTTCCCCAGCATGGCCTTGACCCCTTTGCCCATCACTCCTCCCTCTCTTCAACTGGATTCCGGGAGTTTGGCTTAGTGCTTAGCTTTGAATCTCTGCTTCTGCTTCCATCAATTACTGGGTGAAGGCTCTAGGATGGCATTTAAGGTAATACATACCTTTTTGTATGGAATTTGATACATACAGGGAGAATCTACTTGAAGAATTTGGTTAGTGGAGGGCAAATATGGGAAAATGATTTGAAAAAATGAAGTGAAGACAGTTAGCTATATACAACCATCATTATAAGATATAAGCACTAGTGAGTAAGCATATTGACAGTGGATCTAAAGAATATAACTTAGCTGCTCAAAGCTTTTATTTGATTTCTTTTTTTAATTAATTTTTTATTAGTTCTAGTTAGGGAACAAGCTTATTTAAAGTCCCTTCTCCCTCTCCCTCCCCTCACCCCCAAACTTCCTCCCCCACCCCCAGCCTACCCCCCACCCCATCCACCCACCACTCCCCAGGCAGGGTAGGGCCCTCAACGGGGGCTCTGCAAAGTCCACCAAGTCTTCCTATGCTGATCCTGGGCCCTTCCCCATGTGTCCAGGGCCAGAGTGTAACCCTTCATATGGGATGGGCTCTCAAAGTCCCTTCTTGCACCAGGGAAAAATACTAATCCACTACCAGAGGCTCCCTGAAGTACAGAGCAATGCTTTTTGGTTGTTTGTTTACTTTGTGATCTTTGAAACATTTGCTATTATTTTGGTCATGGCATGAAAAGAAATCTTTGTCAGAACATTTTGCACTGGAATAACTCAGAAGTGGCCCTTATGCAGCAAAATGAAAATATCAAGTATGAAGACAATGAGAACATGGTAGTGAGTATTATATTGTTAAGATATAATAGATGGGGAGTTAAATAAAAGTATGAGGCTATAGTGCTATAGTAGTGCATGTGTGAGACAACATTCAGCATCACATATTTTAGTTAGAATTATTGATAATCAAAATATGAAATTAGGGATAGTGAGAGACTCAGAGGGTAAAGATTCCTTGTCACCAAATCTGCTTACCCTGGTTTTCGCTATGTAAATTACTCATCAGGAATGACACAAATACTAAAATATTATGCTATAATATTCATATATATGTAGCTTTACATGTATACAGACACACAAATTTTACATGTATACAGAATATATATATATATATATATATATATATATATATATATATACTCACTGACAAGTAACAAATATTATCATACCGCCCCAAATGTTAAAGAATATAGGAAATCACATTCTCATCTCCTTGGTAGTTTTTCACATTATATATTGTATAACATTACAAGAAAGCAACAATATCCTTTGTAAATGAAAAATTATAAATTGTCTTAAAGTTGCTATTCCTGGGAAGACACACCATGACCATAGCAACTCTTATATAGGAAAGTATTTAATTAATTGTGTAAACATTTAATTAATTACAGTTGAGAAGTTCAGCCCATTATCACCATGGTGGAACAAGGCAGCACATAGGCAGACAAGGTGCTGGAGAGTTATTTGAGAGTACTATATCTTGCAAGCAGCAGGAGGTAAATTATTATAGTAGGTAGTATCTTGAGAATATATGAGACCTCAAAACTGCTTCTATAGTGACATGCTTCCTCCAACAAGGCCATACCTACTCTAACAAAGCCATGCCTCCTAATAGTGTAACTATCTTCAGGGAACATTTTCTTTCAAACCAAGAGGAAAATTATATTAAAAATGCATGTTATATTCTACTTAATGAAGATAACTGTTACTTAAGCCCTGGAGGAAGTTTAGATCTCATGAAAACTACAGATTATATCTTTCATGTCTAGACCCTTAAGGCATGCAAGATGTATAATTTCTTACCAGGACTTTGATTTATTGTTTGTTTTTCTAGTTATTCAAGAAACATATGATACCAAAATATGGAATTAGATTTTTTTCTTGCTCCAGATAAATTATTGACTTTTTTATTCTGTAATTTTCAAGTATTTGTAAGAGCCTGATGTTTCTGGGAAGATTCTCTAATTGAGAAACAGAATTTTAGATGTTGTGTCCACTCACTGTAACTGGACTGTCCCCAAGTTATGCCAATGCAGATGAAAATTAGTGCCAATCCTCCCCATGTGTTGGGGATATGGTAAGCTGGTAGAAATATAAAATGACAGGTCCCAATAGATACCTCAACTCAAGAGTTTCAGAGATTTCTACTTGTTTACCATCTGGTAATATATTCTGGATTTTCTATCAAATGATGAAGTTAAAGTTGCAGGAAAAGTAATGTATATGCAAGCAGATAGCATGTCAAAAATAGAAAATAAACAATAAAGCCTTGCTGATACTGTCTCTAGTAGAGCTCATTATTTACTCCCCATGGCCATGAAGATGCACACAGGTCTTAGAATATGATAAATCTGTACCCGTGGAATAAAAATTTCACCTCTTGGTTTCTAAATATTTCTCCATTTCTACTCTAAATTTCTTACTTATTTAGCTGTTGTCAGCAAACTTTTATTTCAACATGATTAATAAAATAACCTTATATAATACAGAAGTCTTCATTATTGGAAAAAAATTTAAAAACTTCAAAATTTTCCTCCTCTAATGTGGACAGCAATAGGCTTATGGACTAGAATTTCTCATTTGCCCTCTATTACAACAAAATCACTCTCTCAAATCAAAAATACATTCATTAAATGATCTTATGGGTAAGCTGCATGTTGCTACAGAATAGACTATGGGACTTGATACAAAGAGAAAGTATCAAGGCAAGTGGTCACTGTACTGTACTAGTTACTCTGACATAAAGAAAATAGTTCTTTATCATCTGTGAAGTTTAAATGTTTATCTTTTTATTTCATTTTATTTAAAATTGATCCTTTTCTCACATTATAACACGATTCTGGTTTCTCTTAACTCCACTCCTCCCCATTTCTTCCTCACCTCTCCTCCCATCCAGATGCACTCCATTTATGTCTCTCTTTAGAAATGAACAGACTTCAAAGATATAATAAAATATTACAAAATAAAAGGTAACAAGATAAAACAAAGCCTGCCACATTAAAGTTCAACAAATCAAACCAACAGAAGGACAATAGCACTGAAAAGTTGCAAGAGTTAGAAAACCACTCACATAGCACCTTGACCAATTTCTTGTCACCATTTCTTGCCACCTTCTATGTCTAATCCTCTGTCTAGGATGGAAACCCAATGCCCTGCATGCACCTTTGCTAGATGTGCTGCTCACATCTTAAGACTCTAGGAAATATTATAATAAGTGATACTAAAAGTAGGAAAAACACAGAATTATGTTGTTTGACCTTACACTGCTTACCCAAACACAAACGTTCACTAGTTGATGAGTTCCAGACTAAAATAAAGTAGATGGCCTTATTTTCCTCACAATCTATTGACTTCCCTTTCCCTAATGAGCATTTCTTCTCTTAGTGATAATTCTGCTCTGTTCTGGTCAGGTCAAAACTATAGCTCACAATGCTTTCATCTCTCTTAAAATCTTAGTTCCTTTTGAGCCTGGAGAGATAGATGTCTTGGTGGTTAAGAGCACTTGCTGCTTTGCAATGAACCAGATTTACATTTTGGGAATCCACATGGCAGCTAACAATCATCTACAACTCAAGTTCCAAGGGATCTGACACACTCTTTTGACTTCCACAGATACTGAACTCACATGGTACATATAGACTTATATGCAGACAAAACATCCACATAGACTAAATAGAAAAATACTTATTTTTCACACCCATCTGACATAAAGAAAGAATTCTTTATCATATGTGAATTTTTTAATATTTTCCCTTTTATTGAAAATAGATTCTTTTCTCACATAATATATCCTCATATGGTTTCTCCTCCCTGTAATCTTCTCAGTTCCTCCCCACCTCCCCTTGCATAAAAATCCCCTTCATTTATTACTCTTTGTAGCAAAGAACAGGCTTCTAAGATATAATAAAATATAACAAAATATAACAATTTAAATAAAAAGACTATCACTTCAGAGTTTGACAAGGCAAACCAACAGAAGGAAAACAGCTCAAGAGAAGGCACAAATATGAGGGACTCACTCATTCCTGCACTTAGGAGCCCCAGAAAAACATGAAAATGGAAGCTATAAAATACATGTAGAGGGCTGGGTAAGGAACTAGTACAGGCCCATGGTATCTCTGTGCATGTGGTTTCAGTCTCTGTGAATTCATATGAGCTTTGCTCATTGTAACAATAAGTCTTTCCTCCATCCACTGAAGTCCTGCCTCCACATGGGCACTTTCTGCCAAGCCTCCCGAGTTCCTCCCGCTGCCACATTGAGGTCCCAAGTAACATAAAGAGACTTATATTAGGCACAAATGCTGCTTGGTCAAAGACTAGAATTTCTTATCTGCTAGTTCAGTCATAATTATCAACCATAAAGGCTTATCTTTTTGGATGCCAGCTGCTGACTTCTTCTGTTGCTGGGATCACATGGCAGCTCCAGAGCAGAGAGCAGGAGGAAAAGAAAAAGGGACAACTTCCTCCTTGCCCTTGCTTATATATGAGGCTGCCTGCCATGTCACTTCCTTCCTGTATCACAAGGCTTCCTTTTCCTACATTTCCCAGAATCCTCCTTGACTACTAGCCCCACCTAACTTGCTTCTTCATTGGCCAACAGTACTTTATTCAACAACCAATAAGATAAACATATTCATAGAAGGACTTGCCCCATCAGCTCATTTCGATTTTTTCATCTTATTTTCATCCTGTCTTCCATCCCCTTTGACTCTTATACTTTTTCCACACCTCCTTCCATGAGATTCCCTGAGTTTGAGAGGAGGGTCTAGATAGAAATATCCCATTTATGGCAAGTGTTCCAGGGTCTCTCATCCCCAATGTAATTTCTGGCTGTGGATCTATATGTGTTTCTATCAGCTACAGTGGGAAGCATCTCTGATGATGGCTGAAGAAGGCACTGATCTATGAGTATAGCAGAACATCTTTAGGAGTCATTTCTTCACTTCAATTTTTTATACCAGTAGAATGTATTTTTACCCCATGTCACTGGATTATCCAGTATCGGATTATTCACCACAGAACCAGGATCAAGGCCCAACATTTTTAGTGGGCCTTGAGTCAAAGCAGATATCAGTTGGTTACTCATATAAGTTTTGTGCTAGAAAGTCCCTTGCTCAGTATCTATGCCATTCTCAGACAAAGTACCATTATTTGCAGATTATATAACAGTATACATTAGTGACCTGGAAAATGCCACCAGGAAACATTTACAGCTGATAGGCAAGTTCAGCAAAGTATTTGAATAAAAAATTAACTAGCAAAAATTAGTAGTCCTCATATGTACAATTGGCAAATGAAATAAAAAAGGATAAAAGGAAACAACCATTCACATTAGCCTCACATAGTATAAAATACCTTGAATGAACTTAAATTAAGTAAGTGAAAGTCTTGTATGATTAAAACTTCAAATCTTTGAAGGAAGGAATTAAGGAAGAAACCAGATGATGGAAAGATCTTCCATGCTCATGGATCAGTAGGATTAACATAGTAAAAATGGTAATCCTACCAAAAGCAGTCTACAGATTCAGTGCAATCCTCATCAAAATTCCAACACAATTCTTCAATGATCCTGTAAGGATAGTATTCAGCTTCATATGGAAACACACACAAACAACTTAAAACAGGATATATAAAACAATTGGAAATAAAAAAGAACTATTGAAGGTATAGCCTTTCCTGACTTCAAGTTGTACCCCAAAATTATAGTAATAAGGAAAACATGGTATTTATATAAACAACAGAAACATGACTCAGAGCAATTGAATTGGACACCCAGACATACATCCACACACTTATGAAAACTATTTTTTATAAAGAAATAAAAAATACACTCTGGAATGCAGACAGCATCTTCAACAATTTGTTCTGCTCAAACAAGATGAATGCATGTAGAAAGATGAAAATGGATTCATACTTTTCACCCTTCACAGAACTCAACTCAAAGACCACAGCATGTATGTAACCCAATATACTCACCCTGACCATGGTGAATAGTATTGAAATCCCTGGGACAGGAGAAGATTTCTGAAAAGAACACTATTAGTGCAAGCACTAAAAAAATCAATAAATTGAAGCTCATGAAACAGAAGCTTCTGTATGGCAAAGGAAGCCATCATTCAGACAAACAGGAATCTACATAGTAGAAAAAGATATTTAACATATACACATCCTTTAGATGGCTCATATCAAAAATATGTACAGAACTAAAAGAATATCTACAAAGAAAACTAAAAATTCAATTAAAATGCAAATTTACTGAGCCTCTATAGAAACCAGTTTGGAGGTTCCTCAGAAAGATGGTAATCTATTTCCCTCAAGATCCCAAAAGGATACCCAAAGGATGCTTCATCCTATCAGGGAGACACTTCCTCTACAGTGTTCCTCTACAGATTTCCTCTACAGTGTTCATTGTTGCTCTATTCCCAATAGCCAAAACATGTAAACAACCTAGATGTTCCTCAACAGACGAATGAATAAAGAAAAATGTGGTAATTTACATTTTATAGTACTACTCAGCTTTGAAAAACATTATCTTTAATTTGCAGTCAAAACGGTTAGATCTGAAAAAATGCCATTTTGAGTGGTAGATCCAAGACCCAAAAAGACAAATGGGTTATGTATCACTTAAACATAGATATTAGCTGTTAAATTGCTGACCTATGCAGACCAGTCGGTGAGACCCAGGATTTTTGAGGACCTTAAAGAATGAAGACACTACAGTCGAGTATTATAGACATACTTACTTGGGTTTCAATGTACTTTTATAAAAAATGTAACAAGAATGCAATGATCCAAGGAAGGTAGCTTGAGTTCAGGAAAACATGTAAATAAATACAGATAAGCAATACTACATATTAACAAAGCATCCCTTTCCCCAGAGCTTTCTCAAGACAGATAAATTTAAACACAATTGTCTGACACATCTGTGGATTATATCTGGGAAAACACAAAAGCAAGGCAGAAGGCCATATCCCAATTCAGGGTATACTGAGGACAGCACTCAGCATATTGTCTCACCAGATTGGGTTCTATAGCTATGTTCTGACACCCAACAATAATAAACATGTATTATAAATTGAATGCAAATGTTTGTCACAGCATGCATGAAATCATGTCTAAGAACAATCCAAGGAGCAAAATAAACTAGAGGTAAAAAGCCTTATGCATTTTTTCCCCTGAAGCCTCCCTCACAGTACTCCAAGGCGTTGCTCACCATGCATCATTCCTTTACTATGTTCTGACAGTTAAGTAAATGATAACCAAGCTACCCTGAATTTATAATATGTATTTTCTAGAATAGAGAGAGTTAGACTCAGACAAAATGGAAGTAAGTTCTTCAGGACCAAATTTCCATGATCCCATGCAAGGCAGAGATTTGCTTCAGTCATTTCAATACCTTTTAAAATGCTAATTATTTTATATTTTAAAATTTTTCTGTAAGAGTATGCCATATATGTGAGTACATAGAGAGACAATAAAGGAGTTCCAAAAAATAAAAATTAAAAAAAATGACATGAAGATGAGTTTACAGAAGATGTGAGCCACTAAAATTCGGTTCTAGAAAGCAATCTGAGTTCTCTGGAAAAGAAGGGAATGCTGATCCGTGCCATTAATAACAATGACTGTTAATCTTCAAACACAAATTTTAAAAGTGAAGATCCATGGCAGCTCCTGAAGAGTGCATTGATCTTGTGTTTTATTTTCTTTCACAATGTTTTGTTTTGACAATCTTGACTGCACAATACCAAAGAAAATGAGTTTAAGTTTAAATCCTTTGGATTATTTAATGGAATTAAATTAATTTATAATAACTAATAATTAGATATCCCTTCTTGTTCTGAATACATTTTCATCCATTATTGTGTCATTTATAATACTTGATAATATCACTTATTCACCTAGAAATAAAAAAAACAGGTCAACAAATGAGAGTCCTAAAGTTACACTCAATCTGAAGAAGTAACATATGTTCAATTTGTCAGTTTCCTTGGAATGGAAGGAATTTTAACAAAAATTTATGTAATATTTAACCTATGCAAACAAGCAAGAAAATGTATTTAAAGTCTATCTGTAGATTAATTGGAGTCTCTGATTATAATACCTCTTTCCTAAAGTCATTATTAAGGAACAGGTAGATGGAATAGACATCTGTAGCATTGAGTATCACTAATATTTTGGTGAACACATAAGAGTTTCCTCTATAATGTGGGGAAGATGATGAAGAACCATTTTATAAAACTAATAGAATCTACATCATATTTTCTGTCTTTTTAAATGAAATTACTGTGATTAATATACTTTGAAAATTTACTGAAAAAGGACTTCCTTCCTTTCCAGATGTGTTATAGAAAATAGACAGCATACACTATCATACTATTTGCAAGAGGATATGTTCATTAATTTTGATATGACTTAAAACAAAGATTCCAAGATTTGAAAATTATTCAAATTTCAATTGACTTTTAGAAAATCATGGAGATAGGTTACCTTGGAAAGTCAGTTTTTGAAAAGCTTCAAGTCACATAAAGATAGCCACATTCATCTATAACCTATATGAAGTTTGTACTTGATTCTCCACACAGTTTGCTCCCAGTGACATTTTGCCACCACCTTGATATACAGACTGAATCTCACTACAACCATTGTAATACATCCCTAATTATTTAAAAGCCAAGCAGGTAACTCTCAGCAGTGTATACTAGCAGTTGCGACCTATCTTCATGCACAAATGAATACATAACAGTTTTTTGAAGTCTGTTTCATTTCAATCAGTGTTAACATTAAAGCCTGTCCTTAACTGTCTAAGGAAGATTATATACAATTGTCATAATATAGCTATTGGTTTTCTGAAAGGCACTAACCTTTGTTTTATCCCTGAAACTTTGTGTTTAGTAAAAAGAGTGACCTAATTAAGATTAAAAGGCAACAAATAACTGTACAAGAAAACCTTAAAGGGTAGACATTATTGGATAAAGACTTTAATTTGTTTTACATGTACTTTTGTTTTCCATTTATTGCCAATTTACAACACCAGAAAACAAGGACAAATTATCAAAACTAAAGATCTACAATGAAAGCCATGTCCCTGTAGAGTTTGTATCTCTAAAAGAAAGTGTCATTAAAAACAAGAATTCCTAATGATGAGTTTGTGATGTAACAATTTAAATAATTTTTCATTGGAATGTCTATTATTTTGGGTACAGTTTTTGAAAAAAAATGTGAGACAATAAAATGTGGAAGTAAGAAAAAATTTGTAAAACTAGAAACAAGTATATAAAAGCATTTCTTTTCTAACATCTGAATTTTTGCTTTCCAACATTTTTCTCATCACATTATGGAAAATATAGGGTTTTATATAGAAATGTACAAAACAAAATATCCTATTATTTCAAATATGTATTGAAATTTTTCCAAATAAGAGAAATGTTCTCATTTGTAATATGATGTACAGAGGGTGAAAGTATATTCTTGCATTTTATGCAACCCATATTCTCAATATGTAATAGAAATGCAGATCATAAAATCATATGCAATAAATAAATTAAAATACCAAGGAGTGACAAATAATTGTGCTTGAATATCACACAATGAAACATTGTAGGAGAAAGCATTCAGGCTGGCTAGAGCAGATTCCTCTCAAATACTAAAATGGATTTGATCTCAGTGCACAGTGAGGACCAGGCAGAGTTATTGGAATGAGAATTCAAGAGAAATGGAGGACTTATAGCTTGGGCATAAGTGGTTGAGTGATGAAGCAGTGCTGCCATGGACTTAGACTTCCATTTAGAGTATTCTTGAGTCAGATTTCTGTTCATCTTACAGCAAACATATTTTCTATGCAAGTTTACCTTGAAAAGAGTAATCTTCAGAAACTGTCCTTTATCAAAAAGATCAGGGTATAAATAAAGAGTTGACTGTAGATAGCTTCTGTAGTGAGTACAGTAAATGCTGGGAAACAATTGGTTGTCATATAGCAATGCAAAATGGTATTCAAAACAATACCATGGGCCACCAGGCCCATCTGGCCATTGAATCCCCCAGAGAGTCCTGGAACAAAGCATCCGGCATCTGAGGCTATTGCAGTCTCAGATGCATACCCAATAGGAGAGGTGAGTGCTGGGCCTTCTTTTGCCCAAATTTCCCTGTTGGAGTCCCCTGACCGAGGGCCCTAGAACCATCCCACCATGGAATCACCCTCAACACATAGTAATCAAAACACCAAACATACAGAATAAAGAAAGAATATTAAGAGCAGCAAAGGACAAAGGCCAAGTAACGTATAAAGGCAAACCTGTCAGAATTAACCGGACTTCTCCATGGAAACTCTGAAAGCCAGCAAATCCTGAATAAATATTCTGCCAACACTAAGAGATCATGGATGCCAGCCCAGACTAGTATACCCAGCAAAAATTTCAATCACCATAGATGGAGAAAACAAGATATTCCATGAAAAAATCAGATTTAAACAATACTACCCACAAATCCAGCCCAACAGAAAGTACTGGAAGGAAAACTCTAACCCATGAAAGTTAACTACATTCACAAAAACATAGGCAATAGATAATCATACATTACAAAAAGCTCCTAAAAGGGAATTACACACAAAATACCACCACCCAAAACAAATACAAAACAAACAAGAATCAACAGTCAATGGTCATTATTATCCCTCAATATCAATGGTCTTAACTCGCCTATAAAATGATATAGGTTAACGTAAGCAATACGAAAAAAGAGAATCCATTCTTCTGCTTCAAAAAAGAAACACACCTCAACTTCAAAGACAGATGTTACCTCAGAGTAAATGGTTTAGGAAAGATTTTCCCATCAAATGGACCTAAAAAAAAAAGCTACTGTAGTTATCCAAATATCTAACAAATTAGACTCCAAACTAAAAATCAAAAGAGATAAAGAAGATCATTTCACGTTTGTCACAGGAAAAAAAAATCAAAATGAAGTTAGTTCTTCAAGAAAATTAACAGGATAGACAAAACTTATTCCAAACTAACCAAAAGGCAGAGGGGGAATATTTAAATATCTAAATCAGAAATTGGGACATAGAAAGGAACAATGAGGAAAACCAGACAATCATAAGGTCATCCTTTGAAAACCTGTACTCCACAAAATTGGAAAATTTAAAGGACATGGACAATTTTCTGGATATGTATCACTTACCAAAATTAAATCAAGAACAGATAAGCAGTTTAAATAGACCTATATCTCCTAATGAGATAGAACAAGTCATCAAAAGTCTCCAACTGAAAAAAGCCTAGGGACGGTGTCAAGTCAGAATCTACCAGAAATTCAAAGAAGAACTAGTACCAATACTCCTCAAACTATTACAAAAAATAGAAGCAGAAGGGTTATTGTCAAATTCTTTTTATGAGACTACAATTATCTTGTTACCCAAACCACACAAAGAAACAACTTGAAATTGCAGCCATAGTGATAACAAATCTATAGGAAATAAAGGAGATACAAATTGGAAAGTTAGAAGTCAAACTTTCACTATTTGCAGATGATATGATTGATAGTTTACATAAGTGATAAGAAATGTGGCAGGATACAAGGTTAACTAAAAGAATCAGTATCCCATATATATATATATATATATATATATATATATATATATATAATATTAAACAGGCTGAGAAAGAAATTAGAGAAACATGACTTTTAACAATAGCCACAAACAACATAGGGTAACTCTAACCAAACAAGTGAAAGACCAGTGTGACAAGAAATTTACATCTTTAAAAAAGAAATTAAAGAAGATGTCAGAATATGGAAATATGTGGAGAAAGGAGAACACTCCTCCATTGGTGGTGGGAGTGCCAACTAATACAGCTCCTTTGGAAATCAGTAGGGAGGCTCTTCAGAAAAATGGGAATCAGTTTACCACAAGATCCAGAAATTCCACTCCTAGGCATACACCCAAAAGAAGCACATTCATACAAGGACATCTGTTCAACTATGTTCATAGCAGCATTATTTGTAATAACCAGGAACTGGAAGCAACCTAGATCCAACTCAACTGGAGAATGGATACAGAAAATATGGTACATTTACACAATGGACTACTATTCAGCAGAAAAAAGATGGAATCTTGACATTTGCAGGCAAATGGATGGAACTAGAAGAAGCTATCCTGATTGATGTAACCCAGTCACAAAAAGACAAACATGGTATGTACTCACTCATATATGGATATTAGACATAGAATAAAGGAATGCCAGCATACTATCCATACCAGCAGAGAAGCTAGGAAACAAAGAGGACCCTAGAGAGACATACATGTTCCCCTGGAGAAGGGGAAAGGGACAAGAGCTCCTGAACAAATAGGTAGGAGAAAGAGGAGGGAGAAGAAGAGGAGGGGGAAGATTGTGTCAAGAGAAGAATAGAAGAGAGCAAGAAAAGAGATACCATAATATGGGCAGCCATTATAGGTTTAAAGAGAAATCTGGCATTAGGATGTCCAGTAATCTTTTTCCCAACTAAGAATCTAAGAAATAGTAGAGAGGCTATCTTACCCTATAAAGAGATTGATGACTAGCTTAAATGCCATCCTAGAGTGTTGACCCAGCAGCTGATGGAAGCAGATTCAGAGACACACAGCTATACACTGAGCCGAACTCCTGGAATCCAGTTGTAGAGATGGAGGAGGGATGAGTAAAGGGGTCAAGACTATGCTGAGGAAACCCACAGAAACAGCTGGCCTGAGCAAGTGGGAGCTCACATACCCCAGTCTGACAACTAGGGAACTAGCACAGGACTAATCTAGGGCCCCCAAACATGGGTGCCAATTAGGAGGCCTGGGACCTCTGGCAGTGGAACCAGTATTTATCCCTGGTATACAAATGGACTTTGGATGCCCATTCCCATGTAGGGACACTCTGTTAGCCTCAATACGTGGGGGTGGGCCAAAGCCCTGCTCCAAATGATGTGACAGTCTTTGATTATCCCCCATGCAAGGCCTTAACCTTGTTGGGTAGTAGATGAATGTGTGATGGGGGGGTGTAGTTGGTGGGCATGGGAGGGTGGAAGGGAGAGGGAACTGGGATTGATATGTAAAATAAGATTGTTTCTAATTTAAATAAAAAAGGATACTCTCAGCCAGGTCTTGGTGGCTTATACCTTTAATCCCAGCATTCAGGAGGCAGAGGCAGGTGGATCTCTGTGAGTTTGAGGCCAGCTTGATCTACGGAGCAAGTGTTAGGATAGGCTCCAGAGCTACACAGAGAAACCCTGCCTCGAAAACCAATAGCGTAGACACACAGGGGAAAGTCTAGGCCCTGCTCCAAATGATATTTCAGACTTTTAAGATTCCCTATGGAAGGCCTCACCCTCCCTGGGGAACAGAAAGGGGATGTGGTAGGGGGTCGGTGGGGGCAAGGGGGAGGGGAGGGAGAGGGTACTGGGATTGACATGTAAAACAGCTTGTTTCTAATTTAAATAAAAAAGAAAAGGAAAATATTTATAAAAAAATACCATGCATTATAAATTAATGTTCTGGCGAAAACCACTGTTGCTGGTCTCCATCAACTGACCATATTACATTAGGAAACAAACACTGCCTTAACAGTTGCAAACTCCTCTGTTACAATGTTGAAAGGAGCATGTCAGCTTTCTCTGCCACTGCCCCTCACATTTCTGCTTCTACCAGTTTCTCACCAGAGTGTAAACAATTAAATTAGATGCAATTTTTAAAGAGCATTTCAAGTTGGATTTTTCAAATCTATGACCCAGCAATCATATCAGGTCTAGTAAGTTTAAAAGCCAAGAATTTTATAGATGTTCTCAGAACATCACTTTCTCTATCTTCCTTTCAGTGATTTTATTTTTTGTAAAAGATTTTCCTGTATTTATTAAAATATCTTCATTCCCTCAGCTCATTTTGAGAGGTCCATCCACATATATTGACCAACTTTTACTACCCTCCAAAACTGTCTTTCCAAGTTCCTTATAATTTATTAAAATTATTAATCTCCAAATGAAGTAAATTTATATTCATAGCTTAGAACACCTTTATTTTGCCAAACATAGTGTGCAAGACTGTTTAAAATTCCAGAAATGTAGAAAGGAGTTAAGGGCATCTTAAGCTCCATAGCAAATTGCAAGCTAGATTTTCAATTTGCTAGATTAAACTCCATGTTACCCTATTTTCATCATCTGGTTCTTGTCCATTTGTTGGCATTCAGTTGGTTATAAATGCATATGTTTACTTTTGACTCCTGCTCTGATCTCCTGTCCTGTGTTTTCTTTTACGCCAAGACCCTGATAACCGTGGTTACTGTAGGTCCATGGTTATTTTATGGAATCAAATTTTGTCACTCCAAAATTACTGGCTTCATTTTTTTTAATTTGGGTTGTTTTGATCAGGGCTGCCATGCCATTTGAGTTGCTTGCAATTCCTTTTGCATCTCTCCCTCTCCCTCTTCCTCTCTCTCTCTCTCTCTCTCTCTCTCTCTCTCTCTCTCTCTCTCTCTGTCTCATTCTTTCTCTCTGTTTATTTCTGTGGTTTTGTACTTGAAGATCACATTGGATCTAAATCACTTAAGATATATGGACATTTTAATAACATTACTTCTTCCAATATTTTAACATGAAAAGTGTCTCCATTTTAGGGTCTTCAGGTTCTTTCAACAGTAACTTATAATTTTAAAATATTTGTCAAGGTACAAATATTTTATGTCATTTGGTAAGTTTAATTCTAGAGTTTATTTCATTCTATAATTTCACTTTATATTGTGTGGCTTTACTCAGTTCATTCATTTATGATAGCCTTTTTGGTGGAATCTTCATGTTTCTTTTAGAGGTAAAATCATGTAAGCTGTAAACATGTATGATTAATTCTCTCCTTTTGCATTTGTACCATATTTAATTTTTCTCTTAATTAATTACTGTAGCTATAATTTCAGTATTAAGCCATGTAACATTGGAAAAAGTGTACACCCTTGTTTTGTCTCAATCTTAGAATCAATGTGTTCAGTGTTTCTATATACAGCAGAATACCAGCTATGTCTTTGTCTTATGTAACCTAAATTACATTCATTTATTAGTTTATGATTTTTAATTTGGTTTTCATCCTAGATATTAGCTTACAGCTTTCAGGTTTTCTATTTTCTACTTTTGGTGTCAGAGTAACTTATAATCATTTATACCCCTTTTAAGCTATTAGGGTAATTTCTAACAATAATTATCTGGTTTAGTGTTAATAAGTGTTACAGTGAGGATCATATACAATGATCTACTTTGGAGGTTCTGTTGAATGTCTTTGCAAGGTGTTTTGTGTGATGGTTTAGTTGAAGTCAGCTATCTGAGTTGGCACATTTTGGAAAGTGGATTGAGGAAGAAGTAATATGATGGGAGTCCAATGTTAAGGGCTTTGGTAAGAGGAGAGTAAGGAAGTTCCAGAGAAGGTTATGAGGCTATCTGATCAATGGATTCAATGACATGAATTAAACACACAGACCAGTATGTGACATTCTCAGTGGACAAGCTTGCTGTGATAGGGGCTCATACTCTTAAGATATTTTATGTTTGTTTAAAACAAAGTTTCAATTAAAGAGAGAAAGGAGAACCGTTGTGAGCATTTCTTTTGTCTTATTTAATTGCTGATTATGGTATGATTAATCTCTGATTATGGAGTATGGTATCTAATTTTTCCATAAATTCTGCAGATTAAGTTAAAATTTTCTAGGTAAAGCAGTGAGAGGCTCAGATAATTAATTCAAGGAATTAAATCAGTGGTTGTCTTAAAATATATTTATTAACATAATTACTTTTGGCAATATTTGTCCATTTGGCAATATTAATAGTCAGCTATAGGAAAGTCATTATTAAACTCACCTCTTTTGGAAACTATTTTCACCTCTTAAGCAATCTCCTTTAAATCAGGAACAGTTTTAGTCCCAGGTCAAATCATCTATTGCGATACCCTATGCATGGAACAAATATGCCCCCAAATGCATTTAATCAAGTAAGATGACAGAAGGACACCTGGATTCTATGGATGTTCACATAAAGAAAAACACAAAAATGTTATGACATACACAAAGTGTAAGCAATATCACACACTGATCTTGGAAGAATATTCTTTAGAATTCAGCTTTGTAACAGCTGAAGTAATACTTCTTACTACTTAACCCTATATCAAAAGTTCTCAACTCAGTTACTCTACAATATATTCTCCATCCAAAGACAAAATGAGGTAACACACATGTTAATTTTACATCCTATTTATAGTTGGTAGATGATAATTATATATAATTATGGAATATGACATGATGCCTCAATTTATGCTTAAAATGTGGAATGATCAAATTATGCTAACAATTCCCGCTCGACTGTGTGTGTGTGTGTGTGTGTTGAAAATAAGCCAAATCTTTTGGTAGGAAAGAAAAGTTACAGTGTCACAGTGGTTTGGTTATATAAGGATGTGTGTGTGTGTGTGTGTGTGTGTGTGTGTAATTTAGGCTATTCTCTTCTCAGTTATACAACCACACATAGTAATAAGATAGCAAGACAAAAATAGCAATATTTGAATATACTTCTACCTATGTTGTACTGATTGTTCAATGTCACTTTGAAGCTTTCATAGTTTTCTATTCAGATGATGTTATTCTCTGCATCCAGTCTCTAGAGTATCAATCAGCTAATAAGGTTTTTCTCAGAGATCAGATTTAGGCCAGACACGGCATCAAATTGACTGCAATTCATAGCATTTCTTTGAAAGGACACACAGAAGAGAAAAGCACACAAGCAGATTTGCTGTGAAGAATAAATAAACTCTAACAGTGAATGGGGTCGGGGGAGAGCATCAATTGAACCAGAGTGATGCCTAGGAGATACTGCTAAAATGTGTGTACCACATCCAAGGACCCTACAAAAGTAGTTTGTAATAAATGAATTGGCTAATCACACCCTAGATATACTAGTAGGATCCAAATTCACAATATTATTAGCCATGAAAGTTTTTCTACCTATCTTTCTCCTCCATTCCTGCACTTGGAATATGTTAAGGTGGCAGAATAGTAGAGGAGGTAAACTACTTTTCTTCCTTCATCACACACTTCCCTGTAGTGTGTTGAATGAAAGAAATTATGCGAGCTTCTGATTTGAATTGAGTACCAACTGAAATTCTGACATGGCATTCTACTTAAATAAATGCAACTTAAACTACAAAAATGTGAGAAAGTAAGTCATATGAAAAAAATACCATATTTTATCCTGGAGCAGTGGAAAAAAATGAGCTCCACTCTGTCTATGAAATGGAATAGTTAGAATGCAAAATAAAATTGCTTTTATGAGCAAATCCCCAAAGTCATATGTTTTACTGTAATAGTATGATAGGAAATATGCAAAATTACATAGACCCCCAAATAGACAACAATTTGATTAATACAACTACTATCCTAAAACCTGCAAGCTAAAATAACTTTTTCTAAATGCAACTAAATTGAGGTAACATATTTTATCAGACTAAATGGCTGTTTGTGTTCTTATTTTATTTTGTAAGATGATGTACAACCCAAAGAATGAATGTTTTGCTTTCTTTCATGAATATAATTGGTGGAGTTTGCTAACCAGACATAAAAAAAGCTTTGTAAATATTTTCCAGGCATATTCCACTTTGCTGTATTTCAGTTACATTCTGAGGGGGATAAATAGATGTCTTATCTCATTTGCATAATGGAAGCATGGAGTCAGCATAGTTATTGCTCTAGCTATCCTGCCACTGTGAGTTTAGAGCCTCAACAGAGGTTTTAAGAAGAGACCCTATATGCATTCAAATCAGTTCACTGTAATACTTTTAAAATTTTCAAATAACAGCCTATGTTTGAAGTAAATTGATTTCTAGCCCAAGCTAACTTGTTTAAATTGATTGAACCGAAGAAACACGTGATGTGCATCACAGTTATTTTAGTCTTTTGCTCAGTTTTAAAGGCAGTTTTATAATAACAACTTTGTTAATATAGAAAAATGTGAGATCTCTGCATAAATTAGAGCCATTATCTGTAAATAACTATGTTTTCATAATTTTAAGAAAAGGGAAATAACTTCTAAGAGTGTGTATATGTTGATTACTAAAATTCATTTGCTTAGGAGAACTTGCAAATAAAATTAAAAAACATGAACTCCCAAAATGAAGAAGAATATGACTCTAAATTCCCATTAGAAACAAACTTTCACATGAACAGAAAGAAAATAAAATCTAAGTAGTAGTCTGGCTTTCCTTCCTTTCTTCCTTCCTTCCTTCCTTCCTTCCTTCCTTCCTTCCTTCCTTCCTCCCTCCCTCCATCCCTCCATCCTCTCTCTCTCTCTCTCTCTCTCTCTCTCTCTCTCTCTCTCTCTCTCTCTCTCTCTGTGTGTCTTTCATTTGTTCTTCCGAACAAACATATCTTGTTGCCTAGGCTACCCCATGCTTCGCTATGTAGCCTAGTTGTATGACCTGGAACTCCTGACCCTGCTGCCTCAAGCACCTCATGCTGGGATTAAAAGTATGACTTGGGCTTCCTGAGTGCTTACCAAGCAGTCTTCCAATTGGGCTTCTCACACACCTATGAGGTTCTTGTGTTTTTGGTTTTTGTTTGTTTGTTTGGTTTCATTAGACACACACACACACACACACACACACACACACACACACACACACACACACACACACACCTCAGTGAATAGATGGTAACTATTAAACAAAAATACAATTCCCTTCAACCGATGATTATGTTGGATAGATAGTTTACAGTGAAGAATTATTTTCAAATGTTTTTACCATGAAGAAAATTTTCATCTTTAAAAGAAATTTGAAAAATATAAAATGCCTGCTCATCAACCTTGCAAGTACTCTGAGCAAATCCCCATCACTGTTTCTGTATGCACAACTGATTTATTTAACTTACGAAATAAACCTTTACCTTTAGTTTCTGTTAACCTCCACATGGTCTCTGTTAATAAGGGGGCAGGGGGGAGGGGAGGGAGAGGGACCTAGGATTGACATGTAAAATAATTTTCTTTCTAATAAAAAAGGGGGAAAAAAGAAGATAGCTCAATCAAGGGAATCCAGTATTTTTAACATCACATTGGAAGAGTTCACTGTTCAGGTAGTATAAAATACTCTATGAAGTTAATGTTTTAAAAGATGAATATGTGAACCACATAACTAACCCTCTGAACAGTCATTTCTGGAAAGAAGTCCTATGAGGATTCAAGAAGGATACAAAATAAATGAATAGAAATCCTGAGGATGATCAAAAACCAAAAAATAAGCAAACAAACAAACAAACAAACAAAAAAACAAAGCCTTGTGATAGGAGCATGCCACTTACTGCAAATTAGGGTTTGTCCCAGGCTCCCCAATCGTATATATTTCCTATACTCTGGAATAAAATTGAGCTTATTCACTGGAAAAAACAAACTATTTCTTTTTAAATTTAATTTATTTATTTAATTTGAAACTACGGTCGTTAGCAATGATGATGCCAGTAATTCAAATAGAGAAAAGACGTATATGGTATAGTAATATTGAGACGCAAATAATAAACACTTTTGATTAATTTTATATGTCTGTTTTAAAACTCAATTATGCAGAACAGTTTAAATTATTTAAAACATGTATAGCTGTATATGCTGTAAACATGAGCGGAAAGGGAAAAGACACCGAATTTGGGGTGTATGAGGGAATGTATTGTGTTTACACATATAACTGTGTTAATGATAACCTGAGTTAAATAAAATAAAGGGTCATGGATATGTGTGCAAATTAAAATAAAGGCATTTTCTTATTGAAAGCCATGTGCTTTCCCACACAGTCATCATAGAAATATTGAACTTCTAAGGTTGTTGTTATAGCAAACATACTTCAGACACTGACAGCCTACACAATACAAATGTGCATACAGAAATTCAACTATTGCAAGCAAATATAATTTGACAATTTAGTTTTCCCTTATAGTTACATTTTCAATACCAGCTATCACCTTCTTCTCTTCCTGACTGAATAAAAATATAGCAGTGTGTAGCTCTGTGCTCACCCGTTCTTCTGCTTGTTAATAACTTAAGCCACAGACAGAATTAGGTGTAATCCTAACTCTGGTGAGGTACCATCCTATCCACAAGCCTCTCCTGCTCTCAGAGAATCTTGTAGGAAGGTGCTGTCCTCTGGGCAATTGACACAATGTGGGTCTTTCCTCTGCTGTTGTGTGTAGACAAGTTACATACATATTTTGCTACCAGGTTCAGCATTCTGCCTTTCTACACACTGACCATGAGTCTTCGATTTGTGTGTGCTTCATTACTTTCCCTCTTATTTTTCATGGAATATTAAAATGCTTCAGTATGTTCCCCTACCACTTATTGTAGTACATGATATTCAGTGAGGCCTGACCTCCCATTTTTTTGGCCAACTCAGACTTCTCATTTTTTTTGTTTGTTTTGTTTTGCTTTTTTGGTTTTTCAAGACCGGGTTTCTCTGTGTAGCTTTGGAGCCTATCCTGGCACTTGCTCTTGGAGACCAGGCTGGCCTACAAACTCACAGAGATCTGCCTGCCTCTGCTGGGATTAAAGGGTGCGCCACCAACACCACCAATGCTTGGCCAACTCAGACTTATCTATTCTTGTAGAATATTCATCCATTGGTACACTGCGCATGTCTGAAAGTCTCAGCAGTCACTTTAAAATGCCAGGTTTTAGTTCTAGATTAACAGGTATCCCTAAATGGTCTGAGGATTTCTACAGCTAAACAATGCTTTAGTTCCTCAGATTCACACAAGCAAAAGCAGGATACGGTACTCCACAAACACCTACATATTACTGCTCTTTCTAAGTGTTCTCCAAGGTTTTCAATCTTTGTTTAAAAATATTTTATACCTTTTTCTTGACCTGGTATTTGGATCACAGATTGCTGAATTTAATTTTGTTAACTAAAACTCCAAACTTACTGGAAGTAATTGTTTTGAAAAATTCTCATAAGTGTATGACCGTGTATGACCTTGCAGTCAAATTTGAAATTGCATTTCAAGACAGTTTCTGCCCTAGTACTCAGCAATTTCACATAGTTCCTAATTAGATTCTTTTTGAATTCTTTGTTCCCCAGAGAGATGAGTCTTTTCCCCTTCTGGTCAGTTATTATTGAAAGAAAGATTACATGAAATAATTTAATTACAAAGCTGAAGAATAATACACATGCAGGTGTCAATTAGAACATGCAATTTCACTAAATAAAGTGGGTATGTTTGATTAAACAAAACAGAAAACTAAAAGCACACTTATTTGTGATGTAGATGTCATAATGTTGATATTTTTTTCCTATCAACAAAAGAGTGACAAGATAAAGTGAATTAAGGAAACAGTATTCTCAATAATTATCATAACAAGTCAAAGAAAGCATAAGTGATGAGAGAATTTATTCTGTATATGTTTCTCTTATTGGTTAGTGAATAAAGCATTGTTTGGCCAATGAGGCAGAATGATAGATGGGACTAGGAGAAAAGGAGGATTCTGGGAAGTGTAGGCAGGGAGTCACAGTCTCCATGTGACGTTGGGATGAGAGGATATGAGTGAGGCATTCTCACATAAGAGAAGACCATGTAGAAATACATAGATTAGTAGTTATGGGTTAATAATTTCGAAAGAGCCAGCCAATAAGAAGCCCTAGTCAAGGCCAAGAGATTTATAACTAATATACCATCTGTGTGTTCATCTTGGCAAGGCAGCTGTGGGACCAGGCTGGCAGGAAAGAATGCTCTTAACTCATAAGCAGTATTGACTTGTGGGGACATGGCAGGGACTTCTATAGCTATCTCAAATGATAACTAGAGACCCGCGTCCTCTTTGCTGTCATCAGGTGGATTGCTAGAGCATATAGGATTTGAGCTAAAATATGTTAAATGCTATTTGTAAAAGCAACTCAGCAGCAACAATCTAGTTATCAATAACCCCGAAGGAGTCATTCTTTTTGGCTTTTCACCATTGGAACTATGTTTTGAGTTTTGAAAGACTTTTGTGGCTTCAAACACAAGCACACTATTTACTACATACAAATGCAAATTAAGACTATATCAGTACTCACAAACATGGACGCTGAATGCCGTCATTATTAAAGCACCACTTCTATTCTCTTTTCCCACAATAATAAAACTAAGTCTCATACCTTCTGTCTAATTGTCTAGTGTCCTTCTGATTTGTCTAATCCTAAGCATGTCTGTGTTTTAAAGCATGTTCTGTTGTTGAGAGCATGATTCATGTAAACAGAATGCCAGCTGTGTTTCACCAATAGCATCTGAGACCAAGGCCAATAAATTGAACCTTACTTTTCTACATTGTAAACTATGTCTATAAATATGATCAGTAAAATTAATTTCACAGTATTTTAAACCCAGTATAATTATATAGTCTTGCAAAACCAAACTTAAAACCAGCATTGAAAACACAATTAGTATTTTTCCTCTATAAAGGTAGAAGATTTATTTATATATTCAGAATCCGTTCAAGTCAGTACAGCCTAGCTTACTACATATGGTCATGTTTCCTTTCAAGCCTCTGTTGGCATGTTGAAAATTGGAGGTTTGTGTGTGGTGAATCGTAAATTCATGTCTCTTATTGAGATGGACGGCACCCTTAAGCCATTCAAAAGCAGACAGTCCTTGACCTACTTAAGATCTTAAAAAGATCCTATAGATGATATTTTTGAAACATCATCTCACAGCTACCTGAGCATATAAATCTCTGTCAGCTGAACTCTCTGACCTTAGAAAACTGATACCCCTCTAATAAGAAAATAGCAAAAATATTTTTATCCATTTTGTATTAGCAGTTCTATGTCAATACAATAAGTAAAATCTATTACAGCACTTCAGAAACAAGTAGTCATTATACTTCTTAGGTATTATTAGATAAAGGAATCACAAGATTATCTTCTTATACAGTAACATCATCCACATTATCCACAGGCCAGGAAGCTTTCAGAATCTCCTGGATCTTCCAAATTCAGGAGAAAACCCCTTATGTGGTATTTAATATCACAAAAATTAGAGTTAAAAACTATATTCTGGACAATGTACTATTATCACCTAGGCAGATGCAGTATAACATTTGTTATATAGACTTCAACCTCATGTCTCTTGATTTGTCATCTCAGAAGCTCATTGTCTTTCCTTTGTTCTAGAATTATTTTCCACCTTCAACTGAAAGTAGCTATCCCCCTAGCTCTAGTACTTAGTGAAATTGAGACCATGGGAGAATTTCAGTAGACTAGAACAAACATAAGCTCTTGATAGTAGTCATCTAACTTTGCATCTACCTTTTGACTTATTGAGGTGCCAAGTGACTGTAGAGTGTTCAGCTCTAAGTCAGACATTTAAATCTCAGACCCTCCTAGCAAGTCCATTGGCAGTGAAACAGTATTTGCCAGATATTAGGGCAATGTTCACACGTGAAGTTATAATGGTTTTGACTGCATACATAAGATGTGGATAAGATTGGAAAATTCACAGCATGGACAGAAGGGGGTAATTATCATCAACTCCCATCCACAGCTGAGGAAGGAAAGGCACTGGACATCTAAGGATGTTGCAGCCTGCTCTGGAGTGTAGTTCATTTTGATATTGTTTGTGTGTGAGTGCTTGTGTGTTTGTGTGTGTGTCTTTGATATGTATGTAGATTTTAAAGAGTAAAAGGAACCTAAAGCCAGGTGGTTAGGGAGATGGAACTGATATGAGAGGAGTTTCAGGAGAAAAATATGAAAAAATATACTTTATGGTATGGAAAACATTTAAATAAAAAGAAATGAAAACAAATTATATACCAATTTTGTATTGAATTCATGTTGGTATGTTAATACATCACCTATTTTTTTTTACTTCTCACTTCTCACTTATTCCTCATTATGTATGAAAACTGAGGCAATGAGCATTCTTTAATTTACATCATTCCTTATGGCAGCTAGCTATCTTGGCTAATTAATTTTTTATCATTATTAATTAATTAATTAATTAATTAAGTCATTCATTTATGTATTTGTTTGGTGATATATGTGCGAGCCACAGTACATGTGTTGAGGCCAAAGGACAATAGGTTGGAGTCATTGTTTTCCTGATGCCAAGTGTGTCTCAGGGATCTTAGTTTGTCAGCTTGGTGGTAGCTTTTCTTACTTGTTAATTCATCTTGTGAGTCCTGCATGTTTTTGAGTAATTTGTTATCTGTACATGATTTTATGTGCTTCGATTAATAACTGATTGAGACCCAAATATGTGGGGAATCAAGAGATTGTCCCTAATCCTCGGAAAATATTCCACTACCTTTAGTTCAACACCTTTGTTGCTAAATGTCTCCAGTGATGTATTTGACATTTTCTCATACATGATTTCATCCTTCTTCCTCATCACATCTGAGCAAATACATCTTTTAGAGAAGTTTCCACATAATTTGATTAGTCTGGAATTAGTTTGTGTTTTACCTGGAATCTGTCCTTTTAGTGAATCTACAAATTCATTGTTTTTAAGGTATAATTATGGCACCATTGTGCCATTCTTTTCATAAACAATAAATAAAAACTATGTTAATTCATCTCACTGAGTTCTGAATATTTTCTAGGTAACACTCATCATTACTTATCTCTGTCTCCTTCAGAGTTTTTGCATAATTTCTGGAATTTACTCCCTTAATCCACCTCACTGTAATGTAGTTTATATTTTGAAGCTTAGCATTAAATTAATTTTTCAAAATTAAAATTTAAGTGTTACACAGAGTAAACTGGGAAGTGATGGCATATGCCCTTAATTCCAATGTTTTGAAGGCAGAGGTAGGGATATCTCTGTGAGTTAGAGGCCAGCCTGGCTACAGAATGGCTTCAGGACAGCCAGTACTGATAAATTGATTAACCCTGTCTTAAAGAAAAAGCAAACAGAAAAAGAGAAAAAAAGAAGTGAAATTATAAAGAGTAAAGAGATGGCTGACAGATTGGGGAGAAATCATTGCTAGATATACACTGTATAGAAGGTTAATATCTGAAACATATAAAACTACGGTGGAGAGGATAACCTAACCCCCCCCCCCAAAATGAGATTGATGACTTCTCTTTATGCCATCCTAGAGCCCTCATCCAGTGGCTGATGGAAATAGAGACAGACATCCACAGATAATACAATGAGCCAAAATCGGGAATTTAGTTGAAGAGAGGGAGGAATGAAGAACAAAGGATGTACTAGGATGGAGAAACCCACAGGAACAGGTGACCTGAATAAGGGAGAGCACATCGACCCCAGATGCTGTCCAGGAGGCCTGTACAAGACTGATCCAGACCCCTGAACATGGATGTCAATAAGGAGGCCTCTGCACTCCAGGGAGCCTCTGGTAGTGGATTAGTATTTTTCCCTGGTGCAAGAAGGGACTTTGAGAGCCCATCCCATATGAAGGGTTACACTCTGGCCCTGGACACATGGGGAAGGGCCCAGGACCAGCATAGGAAGACTTGGTGGACTTTGCAGAGCCCCCATTGAGGGCCCTACCCTGCCTGGGGAGTGGTGGGTGGATGGGGTGGGGGTGGGCTGGGGGTGGGGGAGGAAGTTTGGGGGTGAGGGGAGGGAGAGGGAGAAGGGACTTGAAATAAGCTTGTTCCCTAACTAGAACTAATAAAATAAAAAAAAAAATAATTCTTTGTGTCAAATAAAGACATATATGGGCTAAAAAAAACAGTAAATAAATATTGACCAAGAAAAATTTAAAATGGGGCCTTGAACTAAACAGAGAAGTCTCAAAAGGGAAATACAAATGAGAGACATTTATAAGAAATGTTCAACATCCTTAACCATCAAGGAAATGCAAATGAAAGCTACTTTGAGATTTCTTACCTAGACTGAATGATGAAGATCAAAACCATCGTCATTTTATACATAGAGATCCTGTAGTCTTGATCTTATTGCAGAATACATACTTATTTTTCTGCTGAATCTCACTACATTCAGTCACTCTCTCCTGTGTCCAATTATTGTTTTTTTAAAAGTGTATGCTTCTTTCTTTATATAAAGATGACAACAGAAATTAAATCGAATATTGGGTAAATCTTTTATTCATACTGGATAGTTTCTATAGAGTGGCTGTTGACAGTGTCCAGGACATCATTTTTCAAGCCCCACAGTGTTCAGGACTAAATACTGATTTTCATCACTTGGAGTTGTCCTTGTGATCCTTCTCTATGGTAGCTTCTGTATTTGACCTATAGAAATCTCTTTTCTCTTGAAACCAGATTCCCACTTCATTCTCCTCTTTGGCCGTACTTCATGAATAAGCTGTGTATACATTTGAGTTTTTATGAATATAGATGAATCACAATAACATCTCTCACCAAAGATAAGCCCATTTCCACCTTCTGCAAAATAAGAGCAATCTCTAGTGGCCCTTCCTTTCTGTTGCTTTATTTTATATATATCCAGAATCCCTTGAAATGACAATGCATCAATGATGTTAAAATCAGACTTGCCACTTTGTGTTCAATATCCTTTTATTTCCTTAATTACCTTATCCACATTATTTCATGACTATAAGTAGTATGTCTTACTTATCAGGTCAGGTATCTAACAGTCTGTCACTGTTACCTTATATTTAATATAAAATCTAAATTTACATATATTTTCATATGAATATTGAGAAGAATCCTTCATATTTTATCCTTTTCCTCTAAGCGCAAACAAAACTTTAGTAAACTAACATTTTTCCCATATGTAACTGACACTGCTGTTCTTTGTTTTATCTGACTCAGCTCTTGGTGACTACAGGGCTTCTTTCACATTACAGTCCATCCATTAGCCAGAATTGTTTGTTTCACTTAACACAAATCAAGTTTCCTAGCTAATCTAATCAATTCCACTCATCTCCATTTTGTTAATTAATAGAATCATGTTACAGACCTTCCTTCTTTTCATTCTATTCTGTGACTTTATTTTCTGTATATAGTTAAAGAAAGCTTCTAAAATGCATTGAATAACTAAATCTTGGGTTTTCCCTTTATTCATTACACTCTAGACTCTAGATATACTGTAATCTCTGTAGGTGTTCAATACCAAGCAGTACTAGTCTCCTTACTACACTACAGTTTTTTCATGGACTGCTTTGCTCCTAGCTGTCTTCAAAACTGACGCTACAACTTCTTCCTTTGTGTCCTGGCTTAAAAAATGTGTTTTAAATCATTGAAGTCAAATGTTTATCATATTTTAATGAATATCACCATATTTGCATACAGTGTTTATAAAAGCTATGGGTTTCTCTCGACAAC
Organism: Cricetulus griseus; assembly: GCF_003668045.3. NCBI lineage: Eukaryota > Metazoa > Chordata > Mammalia > Rodentia > Cricetidae > Cricetulus > Cricetulus griseus. The sequence goes on along the minus strand of NC_048595.1, from coordinate 135,690,309 downwards.
TATTTTGTGGCTAATATAGAAGAACTTTAATTCTTATGACACATATGACTAAGGGAATTGTGTATGACTGAGTTTTGGAAATAGATTAAAAGTGAAATAGAAGCAGTTGTAAATTCTATACACTATATAACAGATCTAATTATTATCGACTTTGATCACATTCTACATACAATTAACTTTTATAACAGAAGACAAAGGAAAGCTCTAAAGTTATTCAAAGTTAGATGCTTAAACATGATGTTTTAAAAGATGACAATACCATTACAAATAATTTGTGACCTGTAGTTATCATTCAAGAAAAGTAATGTGAACATTATGATACATTTTTTGGTAGTTTTTAAAACTATCAGGGTTATTAAAGAAAAACATACAATTATCTTAATCGGGAGACAAAATCTGTGGTAAGAAATTGTTAAATTTCATCTGTAAAATTAAACAATGGACTTTGTGTAGCATATATGAGTGAAACAAAAATTATGATTCAGAGGATTTGGTATAAAGGTCAACACAGGCTTTAAACAAGCATTTGTGGTATTGTAAAAGCCAAACAAAGTCAACACTGATCCACATGACTTATTTAACAGATATAGAGTTTCATTTAATATAAACTAGATTACCATTTTCCATGTTTATGCTAAAAGGAACACCATGGAATTCAATGTATATATTTGCTGTATTGACACATAAAATTTCAAATGTGGAAATATTTTGCATGTGCATTTGAATTTCAAGGTTAACACTACACCTTTACCCAGGATAAATTGTTTAAAAAAAAGACTGAGATTTTCTTGGTTTTCAAGGTTTTATTGTGGATGTTATAAAGTATAACCACTGATACTATCTTTTTAGACTAACTAATGAGGAGGGAATTCTTTCTCTATTGCTATTTGTATAAGAAAATATTCATAACCAAACATTAAAATTAATAAATCGAATTGCAAATTGGCAAGGAAATAAATAAAGTTTGGTAGCATCTCCCTTATTCTTTTAGGATTCCATTTCAATCATTCATCATGCTTTGGATATTCTTAGAATTGCATTTATTTTATTTTTAAATTCTTCTTTTACATGTCAATCCCAGTTCCCTCTCCCTCAACTCCTCCTCTGCCCCTACAAACCACCTCTCCCATCCCCTTTCTGCTCCCCAGGGAGTGTGAGATCCATGGAGGATCTTCAAAGTCTGTAATATCATTTGGAGCAGGGCCTAGAACCTACCCCATGTGTCTAGGCTGGGAGAGAATCCCTCTATGTGGATTGGACTCCCAAAGTCCATTCCTGTATGAGGGATGAATACTGATCCACTAACAGATGCCCCATAGACTAACTTGACCTCCAAACTGACATCCTCATTCAGGGGATCTGTAACAGTCCTATGCTGGTTTCCCAGCTATCAGTCTGGGGTCCATGAGCAACCACTTGTTCAGATAAACTTTTTCTGTGGGTTTCTCAAGCCTGGTCTTGACCCCTTTGCTCATCACTCCTCCTCTCTGCACCTGGATTCCAGAGTTCAGCTCAGTGTTTTGCTATGGGTGTCCGCTTCTGCTTCCATCAGCTACTGGATGAAGGTTCTAAGATGGCATATAAGGTAGTAATCAATCTTATTTGGGGAGAAGGGCTTTTTTTCTATAACATTTTTTTTAGTTCAAATTAGAAACAAGCCTGCTTTACATGTCAGTCCCTTCTCCCTCTCCCTCCCCTCCTACCCCACCTCCCACCTACCCCCCACCTTATCCACTCCCTGCTCCCCAGGGAGGGGAAGGCCCTCCATGGAGGATCCCCAAAGTCTGTCATATCATCCTGGGCAGGCCCTAGGCCCTCCCCATGTGTTCAGGCTGAGAGAGCATCCCTTCACGTTGAATGGGCTCCCAAAATCCTTTATTATGTCAGGGATAAATACTGATCTACTACCAGAGGCCCCATAGAGTGCCGAGGTGTCCTCATTGACATCCACGTTCAGAAGTCTGTATCACTCCTGTCCTGGCCTCCCAGGTATAGGTCTGGGGCCCATGTGGAGAGAACGGCTTTTAAGGCAGCCAATCTAAGCAATTGCTTAGATTGTTAGTTAAGGTCAAACTTGTAGATCTATAGACATTTCCCTAGTGCCAGTTTTCTCTTTAAACCTATTATGGCACCCTCTATTATATCTATTCCTTTTTCTCCTTTATTCTTTCCCTGACTTGATCTTCCTGTTCTCTCCAATCTTTCCCTCCCCTCCTCTTCTCCCCATCTCTTTCTTCTAATTCCCTCCCCCCTTCTTGTATGCTCCCTATTAGCTCAGGAGATCTTGTCCCTTTCTCTTTCTCCAGGGTACCATGCATATCACTCTTAGGTTCATTTTTGTATCAATTACATACATAAACTTACTCTTTTTTATGTAGAAAATTAGTAACATATAAGTAGAAATGATAAATATGGAAATGCACACATCAAATTATATAATTAAATATTAACATATTTAATATTAATACATTTAATATTAAAATATTTAATATTAATTAATATTAATATAATATAATACATTAACATACTTTTGAATATGCACCAGTCCAATATAATTGCCTATCTAATCAGTGGAACTAGAAAGAAGTTCATATGTCAAATTTGCTTTAATTGGTGCTATAGAATATGCTTTTCTGTTTTCTTATATCACCATTTTGAAAAAAAAAGTTTTCTGATCAAAGTGACTATCATAAATATTTTACTATATCTGGGTCTATTTAATATACTAATTTAAATCAATGAATGTGGACTGGGCATCATTCTTATTGGTAGAATAATTGCCTGGTATCTTAAGGCTCCACGTTTGATTCTGAGCAACACACACACACACACACACACACACACACACACACAAAGACAGAGGGAGAGAATCTCACAGAATTGTTATACACCTATAATTTATTACTAAGAAATATTATCTAGGGATATCATTGTATGTGAGTATATTTGTTTAGAATACACAAATCACTGTGTTAAATAAAAATTGGACTTTTTTAACTAAAAATATTGCTATAAAATGGACTTCAGAAAATTGCATAAATTGCATGAAACTTCTTTGCCTTGTGTTTTCATCATTCCATAAACTATTCTAATTGTTATTCCCTGACTAAAAGGACAAGATTATTATGGCTTAATAAAAGGAACCAAACATTCATCTATATTTTTCTCTTTTATATATAAATGTGAAATATTAAAAGTAATTGCTTCATTTACATATACATGCACTTGACTCCATATATCAAGTAATTTAATCATATACTATTAGTCAACATGATGTATATATAATTTATGTGTTACAGTCTATGACTTTGTTAATGGGTGTCACAGACAATTTCTTAAATGTCTTAATTCTAACTGATATACTTTCTATAAATAAACATGAGAATCATGAACAAATTATCAGTTACGGTTTGGATAAAAAGTGGCTGAAAGCTCCTTAAATATGATTGCTAATTGCCAGGCATTTTGTGAGGGCTTGGGCCACATAAGAACTCACTTTAGGGGGCTGGAGAGATGGCTCAGGAGTTAAGAGCACTAACTGTTCTTTCAGAGGTCCTGAGTTCAATTCCAGGCAACCACATGGTGGCTCACAACCATCCATTAAGAGATCTGGTGCCCTATTCTGGTGTGCAAATGTACATGGAAGCAGAATGATGTATACATAATAAATAAATAAATTCTTAAAAAAAAAAACCTGGGCGTTGGTGGCTCACCCCTTTAATCCCAGCACTTGGGAGGCAGAGGCAGGTGGATCTCTGTGAGTTCGAAACCAGCCTGGCCTACAAGAGCTAGTTCCAGGACAGCCTGCAAAGCCATAGAGAAACCCTGTCTCAAAAAAAAAAAAAAAAAAAAAAAAGAACTCACTTTATCTCTGTAGTAATCTAACTGGTAACTTCATGTTTAAATGGAGTCGTAGATGTTACGAACATTCTTTTCCACCAGCCTGGTCCCAGCTGCCTGGAACCCCAAAATGAACACACAGATGCTATATTAGTTATAATACTGTTGGTTGTTGCCTTGAGCTTCTTATTAGCTATCTCTGTCTTAATTATTAACCCATAATTATTAATCTATGTATTTCTACATGGTCTTATCTTACCAAGAACACCTGCTCATGTCCTCCCCTCCCAGGATCACATGACTTCTCCTCTCTGTCTAGACTTCCCATAATCCTCCTTGTCTCCTACTCCCACCTATCATTCTGCCTCATTGGCCAAACAGTACTTTATTCATTAACCAATATGAGAAACATATTTACAGCATGACATCTCGCATCACCTAGGAGGTAAGACCCCTTTGATGGATGTAGGTCAGTATCCTATCTTTGAAGGACATAACTTGTGCTCTGACTTTTCCTCCAAGTTCTGTTTCTTCTGTTGAATAGCTTGGCTATAACACATTCTTCTGACATTGCACACTGCTTCCCCACAGTCCAGACATAATGTAGCCAGTTAACAATGGACTGATAGCACAAACAAACCACTATACTTCTTTAAAGTTGTTCTCAGATATATACTCACAGTGAAAAAACACTGACTGAGACACTCCTAGAATGTAAAGCATTGGTTTAGAAAAATTAATCTTGGTTGTCATCTTAGACTCCTAGACTCCTATCAAGCTAGTGCATTTGTGGTAGTGTTTTCGAGGACATTTGCATGATTGACTAGTAAATAGGACAGTGCACTGAAATATAAATTATTGTATGAAGGTGGAGTGCATCATCCAGCACATGAGGAAATTAATGTAACAAAAAAAATCAACTGTCCATGAAGCACAATTCTTAAATGTATGTATTTTTTTATTATTTTTTGACTGCTCCTGTCACAAACATCATAATCTAGATTCTTAATTATTTAACTGTGAACTCATACCAGTGACTATCCAGGGCGTTTTTGATGCTTGTTCTTATCCTTCTGGAGAACCATGAGTAATATAATGGGATTCCAAGGCAGAGTCCCCCAATGTATACACTCAATTTCAACCTACTGCAAATCTATTTTAGTAAAGCATGAATATTAGCTAAAATCCACCATGCTTATCCTCTCTTAGAGACATGTCACTACTGGATAATTTACCTATCTTACTCCATCTTTACTCCATTATTAGCTGATACTAATTTGTCACATTTAGTGAAAATGTCCTCACATACAGAACTCAATTTACTATTGTCAGTCAGCATTTCCTATTAAATGGGTATTTTAATTATACTTAAGGATATAAACAGATATTAATAGTCTCTAATTTCTTTCTTTGTGTACTATAGGACTGCATACATTCACTGTTAAGTGTAGCCACACAAAGAATGCTATCTCCGAGGAACAAGTATAGAGTATCCTTTGCCTTCTGGAAAGGGCTGAGGAATAAAGGGATTGCTGCACACACAGATGGTCTGCTGAGAGCTACTACACATCACAGGCAAGTGCCAAAGTTCTTATAACAGATCCTGAAATAATGGATAGCATTCCATTCTTCAAAACAGATAAATGGGGCTCTTGTCATCATGGCAGTTTTTCAAAATGTAAGCTTTTGACCAAGTATAAACAACTTTTTATAGCCCCATTGTATTTTCAATAATGTAGAGTAATGTTTGACCCTAATTTGAAAAAAAAAGACGTATTCCACTTAATTTCCAAGAATATAGTATTGACTAAAGTAACCACTACTGATTTATTCTCCCGGGTTCAGAGAGTTCTGAAGTTATGTATCTTTATTTAAGACAGAAGTTTTCATAAAGAATACCACAAACTTTGGAATATCAACTTTTCTCATTGTGTTAGAATGCATTCAATAAATACAAGTCTCATATTGTATATAGATACAATGGAATGAGAAAAGAAGTGAAATGCATTCTGCATACTAAATCCTTTATTGTTTTATTACAGTTAGAAACTCATGTTTATTCAGTGGTAATTTGCTTTAGAGCTTATAGAACAGAGAACTAAACTAATTCCCTTTGGGTTGTTTGTTTTCTAGTAATTAAATATTTGTATTTTAGCTCTGCAATGGTTACATATTATCAATCCACCTTTAAAATGAAATTGCTTTACCATGTAATTTTTCAAAGAATGAAAAACATTACTAAGTGATTAAAATCTTATATAAAAATTACTCTATCAGAATTAGCTTTATTGACATTGACCTCTGTGTTTCCACAGGAATGCCAACATCATGGTTCTGCAAGCTTAGCTCTCTTATTTGAATCCTAATCCATTCTATTACAGACATCTACTAAAACATATTTCTCTTTGTATAGTCTGCTTCAGAGTTAAAACTGTTTCACATTTATTGTGTTGCTAACATTATGCTCAAAGATTTCCTATTCACATCCCAGGTATTTGAAAACTGACTGGTATAAAAATGATCATAGGAGTTGACAATATGACTTAAAATTTTGAATTAACATATTTTATTAACCTTGATTTTTGCTCACATCTGGTGTGACCATCTCTGCAGACCAGTCAAGTATGATACTAATAACTTTCATTTCTTAGCTTTGTCTTTGATACACTTAAACTGTTCCAAAGATACTGGATAGCTAAAGCACTCTTGAGGAAAAAGAACAACATAAAAGTCATCACAATACTTGATTTTTTTTTAAAAAAAATACATCAGATTCTGTTTATATTAACAGTAAAATGTTGAAATTAAAACAAATACATAAAGGACAATTTTAATACATAGAATGCAAGAGAATAGATAAATCAAAAATAAATTCACCCAAGTAAACTTTTCTAATTCTCTACAAGTTGGCAATCTTTTTATTAAAGAAAGATTATGTCTTTAGCAAATGTACAAATGGTGCTTTGAAAACTAGATAAGCACATATAAACAATGGTATATATCACCCTGTATAAATATCAAATCAAATGTTTATTTGTAGATATGTATATATACATACATATAAATACATAAATTCATATATATATATATTTATATATACTAAAACTTGGAGATCGCTAAAAATATAAAGCAAGCATTTCAAGGTATCAGCAATGATTGATTTTCTGAATATAGCTAAAGAAATGAGAACAGATATATAGAAGCAGAATGTGTATAAAATTAAAAATATGCTTGACAACAAATAATCAATAAATGGGTATAACAACCTGCATGTTTTAGAAAATGTTTGCCAGTTCCTTATCTGACAGACTATTAGCATCATGAAAAGGTTAACAACCAAAGGAGAACAAGGAACAGAATCAATTAATGGACAAAAGACCTAATTATACATTACTCAAAAGAACAAAAAAAAAAAAAAAAACAGTCTGGTAAACACAGGAGACGGTTCTCAATATTTTTATCTCTTGAGAAAATGCAAATCAAAACTACATTTGAGATTCCAGCTCATTTTGTTTGTAATGGCTATCATCAAATTAAGAAAATTAAAGAAATCAAAGGATGGTGAGGATATGGAAGAAAGTGATCTCTGTGTTAAACACTGATATTGGAAATACAATAAGTCCCTTTTTAAAAGCAGACAGATGTGTGTTGAAAAATTAGCAATATATCTGCCATATACCATATAGAAGTACCTCTTTTGTATGGAAGAAGGAAATGTAGTGAATTAACAAATGAGATACTGTCATAGCCATATCTAGGGGGACACTTCTGAATAACCAAACAACAAACTCAACATTGGTATACATTAATGATTTGATTTGAAAATTCATACTATTGTGCTAGACATAAAATAAAACATTATATACTATACCAGAAAATGAATGAAAGTGCAGATTATCATACTTGGTGCAATAATCCAGAAATAGAAAGATCAATGTCCTAGTTATATGATCATAGGCGCCTTGGGGTGAAGGGGGTTTGTTTAGCTTACAAATCCTGACCACACCAGCATTGAGCAAAACTGAGTAAGGAACTAAAAAGTGAAGGAACATGGAGATAGCAACTGAAACATAGGCCATGGATTCCTATTGGCTTTCTCTTCATTGTTGCCCTGCCTATCTTTGTACACAATCTAAGACCACCAGCTGTCCAGGAATTTCACCATCCAGAATAGACACACAGATTTGCCCTACAGTCCAGTTTGATAGGGACATTTTATTTTCATTAGAACCATACTCCCGGAATCCAGTTGTGGAGAGGTAGGAGGGATGATCAAAGAAGCCAAGAGTGTGCTGCAGAAATCCGCAGAAACAGTTGACCTGACCTAGTGAGAGCATGCAGACCCTAGTCATAAAGCTGGGGAAATAGCATTGGACATAACCAAATCCTCTGAATGTGTGTGCCAGCTAGGAGGCCAAGACAGTCTATGGGACCTCTAACAGTGGAGCCAGTGTTTATCCCTAGAGCACAAATGAACTTTGGGAGCCCATTCCCTATGGAGAGATACTATTGTAGCCCAGATACAGCAAGGAGGTCCCAGGCCCTTCCCCAAACAATATGACAGTCTTTGAAAGTCCCTGATGCAGGGCCTCACTATCCCTAGGGAGTTGTGGAATGGGTTGGGGGGGTGGGGAACATGGGAGGATGGGAGGGCGAGGGAATGGAGGGATGGTTATGTAAATATGAGTAGTAATTAAAGAATTTTAAAAATTAAAAAAAGAAATTTCCTCTTTTGAGATAATCCTTCTCTGAGTAAAGCTGACAATAAGAAAACAGACACACCGATTTCAGATAAATTATTTTCTATGTTTTAATAAACAACAGTGAGTGCTGAGACCAAGAGTTAGCGCTGAAAGATTGATAAATGCAGACCTCCAAGGCACTGCTCCTTTCTCCAGGAAGAATGTGCTCTTGTACCAGTGGTCTAATCAACCATTTCTACCTTTCCCTTGAATAGAACAGAGGCCCCTTCTAAAGAGTATTCCTGTATCAGTTCCCCTCTCCATGTGTCCAGACCCGAATTATAGACCAGTTTTGTTTCCCATAATATTGACACAGCAGCCAAATTTATTATTGCTGGGGTTGACACAGTTGGTGTGGCTGGATCAAGGGCTGGACTTAGAACAGTGTTTGATAGCTTGATTATTGGTTATGCTAGGAACCGGTGTCTCAAGCAATGCTGTTCTCCTATGCCAAACCTGGCATTGCCCTCTCTGAGGCCATGAGGCTCTTCTATTTGATGGTTGCCTTCCTCATCCTCATTGTCACGTGAGGCTCCTTGGGGTCACCCAGCGGTCCATGATACTTCAAGTCTGTCCCAGTACTGGTGCTGGAGTGTACTAAACTTTACCATTAAACAAAAGCATTTCGATAAAAAGCAAAACCAAAAAAACAAGAAACCACCACCATAACAACAACAAAACACCCTTCATTTTGAAGTAAGTCTTTTAAAGAAGGCAGAGGAGCTCAAGATGCGGCAGGGAAGGCAGGGTGGAGGAAGAGGAGCAATGGGAATTACAGAAGTTTGGTATTATCTGAACATCAGATGTACATTTGTATAAATGCTAAAATAAAACTCATTAATATATACTACTAATTAGCAGTACATATTAAGAAAGTTAAGAAAGTTAACTTGGAGTCTGGTGGTAGTGGTGGTGCACACCTTTAATCCCAGCACTCAGGCAGCAGGGGCAGGAGAATCTCTGTGAGTTCCAGTCTAGCCTGGTCTACAGTTCAAGTTCCAGGAAAGGCTCCAAAACTACACAGAGAAAATATGTCTCAAAAAAAAAAAAACACAAAAATTAGTTTGGTCATTAAGAAACTAAATCATAGGCCTGCTATAATTCTTATTTTAGTGCTTCAATAAATTTTTATATTTATAAGAAGAAACTTCCTTTTGTGATATGTTAATGCATTGATTATGGCAAAATCCATCAGAATTTGTACTTTAAGATGGGGGAAATGTGAAAAAAAATATTGCTTTGTGCCTAATATAATAAATAACATTTTATCATTGTTAATGTTATCAATTTGTACAATTAATATGTAAGGAAATTTAAAAATATTTATTTTTATTTATAGAAAGGATAACAAAAATATTCATAACACCTAAGACCATAATTACTGTTAATGGCATGACACAAATATTATTAATAACATTAGGATTATCTCTTTTAATTCACAGCTAAGAAAAACATTTGCAATGACAGAACCAGAGATGTATCCAACTCAAATTGAGATACTGTGTTTTAGATACACCTTTCACATATATTCCCAGTAAGATTGCCTTGTATCTTAAGACTCTGGGTTTGATTCAGAGCAACAGGTGCTCGCGCGCGCACACACACACACACACACACACACACACACACACACACACACACACACACACACACACGAAGCTTTTGTTTATTTCATGGCCCATAAAATAAGAAATACTAGAAGCTACTTTAGGTAATTATTGTTCACTGTCAAGTTAGTTATATTTAGACTCAACTAGAATAGGGAATCACACCTGTAGATATGTCCATGAAGATATTTTCTGAGACTACTGACCGGAGGCAAAAACTGAGACTTAATGCATGAGGTACCATTCGCATCCTGCAGGCCAGAAAGGATAACATAATAAGAGGATCATGTACTTGAACCTAGGTAGTGTCCCCATCTGCTCCTGCTCTGCATATTAGTCATGAATTTAAGAAACTCCTTTACCTTAAACAAAATGCTCTTTCTCCAAAATGCAAGGGCCCAATTGCCCACAGCCTAACCTTTTAAAAGTGTGATGTAGAATAAATGCATCCCCCCATTTTGTTAATTTCAAGATTTTATGAGAGTCAGGTAATGTCTAGTACAAAAATATGGTATAAAGAATGATGTTATTGCTTTGATTAACCATAGCTCTTATGCCTTTGGAACTAGTTTGAGAAAATTTTTCAGAAGTTGGAGAATGAGACTAGATAAAGTTTAGAATGCTACAAAAGGAGAATAATTGATTATGATGGGAAAATATCAGCAACAATGACGATGATGAAGGCAATGAAGTGTTAGAAGAAAACGAGGGTTAACTTGGGAATTTGAGTACATATTACCAATATTACAACATGAATTTTTTCTATATTTTATTCATGTCCTGAGCCTTTGATTAAGTCTGAATTTAAAAATAATGAACCAATTAATCTACCAAGCAAATTGAATACCAGCTTTGTTATGTCCTGCTGTTTGATTTGATCCAGGTTTGCAATAAGAATTGGAATACACAACACTGAAAATTTCAGAATAGATGTGAATATTATAATTCATGTGTAACCACATCTGACAAGACAATAATTTTATTTGAAGAATTTGGGTTATGTGTTATAAAGTGTATTTCACTTCACAATATGTTTTGGTTTTCTAGGGAAAGAGATGAATAAGGCAAATGAGATAAATGCAATAATAAAAAAGAATATAATATATGCTAATGATACTAGCATCAGCTGGGTTAAATGTTTTCACTTTTTTGTTATAGCCAGGCATTATGAATTAATGTTTTATAGAGTAAACAGATATTCCTTTCTGTTCTTCTTATCAGAGATGCAAGATAAACAGCTATGAGAAAAGATACCTAGCTTTATCTGAATTTTTTAAAAAGAAAAATATATGAACATAGTGTCTCATTTAAAAAATTTAAGTAGTTCACTTTATATTTGGAGTTTTTTTACTACATGATCTGACACATGATATAAGAAATGAGATGTCAATATTTTAAGAAAAATAGCAGTTTATACATACGGATTTCCTCTAATATTTTATTGCAATAAAATGTACAATATAATGATAATATTATCAATACCTCAATTACTCCTTACTGTCTATACCATCTCTACAATTCATAACTATATACATTATATTTGATTTATATAACAAAGTTACAAGTTTAACAGGTCTCACAAATTCTGAACTTACCACTTTGGACACTAATCACAAGATAATAAACACCATGATCTAAAAGCAAACATAAACCAAAGACATTTGTGGTAGTTTGAAAAGGAATGCCACCATAGGTTCATTTATTTGAATGCTTGCTCACCAGGGAATTTTACTACTTGAAAGAGATTAGGAAGTATAGCCTTGTTGGAGTCGGTTGGTCCTTGTTGAGCAAGTATGACACCGGGGATAGACTTTGGGTTTCAAAATCCAAACCAGGCCATGCAGCTTCCTTCCTATTGCTGGCAGATCCAGATATAGAATTCTCAACTACTTCTCAAGAACTATGTCTTCCTGTGTGCTGCCACACTAGGATACTGTGCTACCCTCTGAAATTGTATGCAATCTCCAATTAAATGCTTTCTTTTCATAAGCATTACCATGGTCATCATGTCTCTTCACAGCAATAGAACACTGGCTAAAACAACATCTATGCTAAATTTTTTGTAACTTGGTTTAAAAATTATACTACATTGCATTTTTTTATAATCACTTTGTAGTACTCAGGGTAATTTATTTGTCTTGATTCCTCAATTCTCATTAATTCCCCTACTCAGTTAATACACTTTAGTCACATATGCATTCTCTATATTCTAGGAAATATTCTGGGGAAATAATTACTTTTTTAGTTATATTCATCTTCTGTGGAAGTTGATCTTTTATCATTACTGTTTGTTGTCTTTCCAATTTTGTGTAACTCTAATCATATTTTTAAAATCTGGGCTATAAGGTAATTTTATGAGACCACAGTATTACAAAATCTCATATCACCATCATATACCCATTTTGTGAAGACGTTGTATTCTGAAACAGTATTATTTCCTCAATTTTACCTTTATCCATTACCTCACTAGGATTATCTTCTTGAGGAGAGGAACACATGTGGTTTATAATTTTTAAGAACAACTTGGTACTGTTCAACAGCTTTCTGTGAAATGACTACTTATAAGCAGTATATAGCAGATATAGCTTTCATAATATTGATAATTTTCCTATTATTAGGACGGTGTTTTAAAAATGTGTCTCCAGATTCTTATTTTGGAACATTAATCTCCATTACCACAATGGCAAGTGGTAAAAATTTGTTCAGATAAGAGGCTCAACAGCATGTTCTATGCCTGAGGGCCTGAATTTGATATCTGGGACCCACATGGTAGAACCAGAAACAGACTCCAAAATGTCTTCTGAACTCCACACTTATTCCTTGGCAAGTGAGTACACAAACAGTTCTTGTACATATGCATACACACACACACACACACACACACACACACACACACACACACACCCCAAATAAAAAGAAATTATTTAAAATTAATGTGGATGTAAACACAATACAACTTGTTTATGTCATGAGGCCCTGCCCTGGTAACTGGGCTAAATCCATCATTTTGGGAATATTTTCAGCACAGGAATAGACTCTTTAAAAAGTATTTTGGGAATCTATCTTGCTACTCCTACTATCCTATGTGTGTTTCTGTATTAATAAGGTAACACATAGATTTGTGAGTTGGGGCTCACAAACTCTACAACTGTTAGGAAACAATTTCTGTTGTTTATAAATTATCTGGCTTGACATATTTTATTATATCAGTCACAAGTAAAATGAAATATCTATAATACATAACTGAAAACTAGTTTGCAAAAATATATTCATGTGGAGATATAATATTTTGTATCAAATTAGGAATTGCTGTATACAAATCCATTGAACATTAGGAATCATACAGAGAATGTCATTAGCTTGTACAGGATTGCCTTTAACTTGACAACTGTCTTGGTATACACTGACATTTTTGTTATGTCTTTATTGTATTACATTATTCTAGTTTGTGTTTCCCCACCCTCTTATCAAAACAATAACAAATTCAGCTACTGGATATTAATAACCACTAGCACACTTACTTTCATGTGACATTTTTATTTTAATAAACAGATCTGTGTTTTTTACTACATTCAGTAAGAACTACTGATAAAATAGGGCATATCTTAGAAGCTGAAGGCTGAGTGTATTAATATTTCATGGGGGGATATTCATTTCCTGAACGGAAGATTAAGGGAACAGTAGCTTAAAATCTATGCTGATGCACAGTTCAGGGCAACAATAAAGAGAGTCATTAAACTGGATGCAATGTATAAGTTGATACCCTCAATGACTTATCTTCATAATAAGCAATAATAAAAGCTCCAAGCAGATACTCCCAGAAACCCAATATCATCATTTGCATCTCTAGTGTCTACTCATATGGATGAACATTAATATATGACCTTGAACTACTGAGTTTGCTATTTTAATTTCCTCTTTTGCAAAGTCCACTAAATTTTAGACTTTAGAAATGAGAATAAATGCTATAAACTAGACTCAGAAAAATCCTCTATCTCTAAAGGAATGAAAGAAATAGGAAGAGGCTATGAGAAAAGTAAGCAAGGAAATAAGGCACAAAGAAAGGGAAGACATACATGCACAAAAGAAAAATGACGACAATGTGTCTGCAGTTGCTTCATAATAAAATTAGACTATGAAATATAACTATATTCTCCTCATCAATTTTAAAATATGTTGAAGGAAACTGGCTTCAGTTATTTCAAAATTCTAATTTTCTGAAGAAATTCTTCTACCTTTCTATCTGTGAAACTCTGTGGAGCAATCTGTTCATTGTTTCAGATACTGCAGACAAAATTTAGGTTCTACTGAAAGGAGAAACAAAAACAAATATTCAACAGAAAAATTAATTTCCGATATGTATAATTGTTATGAAAATAAGAGATTTGCAAGTAGAATTCCCAATAGAGTACTGGATAAGTAAGTTTTACATTGGTTGCTCAGGAAACTTTTGTAAGAATGTAATTTCCAGCAAATGCCTGAATTTTAAGAGATCATCAGGGAAGGATATTTCAGAGAAAGAAGGAGTTAACAGAAATGATCACCTAAATGCCTAATATACTAAATAGTTGATTTTAAAACCAAGTGTAAACCTGTATTTCTATTCGATGGTTTTTCATATGTTGACAGGGGCAATAAATGTAAACAAAACACTCTCAAAGAGATGATCACAGTATGTATTATTTGGCAATGATGTATTTACATTATTTTCTATCGCTGATTTTTAAAATAAACCAAGGATTTTGAAATATCTTTTAATTGAAATAGATTTATATGACTTTGTATCTTCATTTTCTCCCTCCAGTCCCTTCCAGATAGCCTCTCTCAAATGCTTCCCATGCCTGCCACTCTCAAGTTTATAGACTCTTTTTCTTTCTCTATTATTGTTACATATATATGTGTATGTACAAACATACACACACATAATGTAATGTAACACACAACCTTCTGAGCATATTTTATTGTTTTTTTTCTATATAATTTCAGAGCTGAGTCGCCTGCATTTGACAACCAATAAGGAAGCACATCCCTGGGAGAAACTGATTTTTCTTCTTCTGGAAGTCATTAATTTCCTGATGTTCTTTGTCTAAGGTTGGGACCCCACAGATTTTTCCCCTTCCACATTAACACCTGCCAGTCATTAATATTGCATTTTCTCTTGTTTATTCAGTGGTTTCTAGGAAAGACATTCCAAAGCAGACTTCCTGGTATTCTGGCTCTTAGATTTTTCTATCCCTTCTCTGGTCATGTTCCCTGAAACATAGATGTGATGTAGATGTGTCTGATGGGGTTGGTCTCATCAGAATCTGCTGCTATCTGCATTGTACTCAGCTGCAGTTTTATGTTTGCTGTAAAGAGAGCCTGCTTCAATGAGAGGTGGTAGCTATACTTATCTGTGGGTATACGGATAAGATTTAAAGTGCAATAAGTAATTTATGTTTGTCTAGAAAAGCAGGAGTAGTTTTGTTTTGTTTTGTTTTGTTTTGCCCATGACCTCACAAGCACTGGGAAGCTGGTTAGGTTCCCACTACCTGCATTCTTTCCATCTTGTTAAGTCAGCTTTAAATCCAATTAGAGAGCTGTTGTTTGTCACTGACCTGTGAGTGGAGTTCTTATCCCTTTGCATATCTTTCTATATTGATAACTGCCATGTCTATCATATTAAGTTTTAATCATTCAAATAACCAAGTACTTTGAATAAGCTCTCTCAAGCTTCTAAGCCAGTCTTATTTCAATAATCCTGTTTTTAAGAAATTATTCGAAACCACAATAATAAATTATGCCATATTTTAAAAAACACTTTGTCTTGTCTTTAAAACATAAGAATAAACATACATTACAAAAGTACAAATTATAAACAAGTCTCTCAATTAATATTAATATTAACTCATACCTCCTCCCTTAATAAGTATATATACAAATTCACTTTGTATGTATACAAATAGATAAGGCTTCTGAAAATATCGTTTGCAAGAAAATGGAAATATGAATAAAATATTAATAGATCTGGTATGATGATAGTCTCTAGTTAGTTTATCACTAGGTAAGGACACTTGTCTTACTCATTTTTTCTCTAACACTTGGTTTTAACATTTCTGAGGAATGAAGGTGTTTGATACATAGGGTGTTGTTAATTAAATAAGATAATATAAGTAGAATACTTTGCATATTTTATATTATATTTACATCTAAGTACCCTAAGACATTTTTCTTTTAAATTAAGTATCACTCACACTTAAGAGAAGATTAAAAACTCAGTGTAATGTTTTCTTTAAAAATGTTTAATTAAAATAGTTGCAATTTTTATCAGCTAATACTTAGAGAACATTTTAATACTATGCTGTTTAACAAAACAGTAGTAGTAGGTTCTCTGTCCTGTACAGGCTACGGTTTTCGTTTTGTTAACTAGACCTTAAATTTAACAATAAACTTGTCAGTTACTCTCATAATAGAACTACAAAATTTAATTGGTAGGAATAAAGCTTCTAGGTTTGTACTATCTGTATTGATGTACTTCCCTGTGACTACAGTATGTGGTTTCTTCAGCAATAGTGTCTCACTGTCAATTCTAGAGGGTAACTAAGACCAATGAAAAAGTTTATAAAGTTTTGAGGTGTCTATGGGATCCCACTGACCAACAAGTCATTTCTGGCACAGGGGTTTTTGTCTGATAAATACAGTGGTTGATAGAGGCATTTTCTTTTTTTAAGTAGGTTCACTTCATCCATTGAAATTCTGTGTGTGTGTGTGTGTGTGTGTGTGTGTGTGTGTGTGTGTGTGTGTGTGTGCGCATGTGCACACATGCACGCATCTACAGTAGTAAGTTGCCTGCCGTATGTTATTTTCAAAGTCTTTCAAGATATTTATTGCTCCCCGTACTTTCTCCTCTACCCTGCTTTCTCATCTCCTATCAAATTGACCTTTCCTCCACCATTATTTCCCTTCTCCCCCCATCATATCAACTTCCCTTCTACTCCATTCCCTTAAGATACTTTTATGAACCCTTATTAGTTTGCTGACCTCTATGGCATTTAAACTCTTACATTTTTTTAGCCCCTCTTTTCTGATGTTCCATCATATGCACAGGGTGGTATAATTGCTTCGTTCAGGGTAATTCCCTCAACCATTTCTTCTCAGCACTTTATTTTGTCTTCAGTAACTTCATGCACTGCTGTTAACTGCAAAGAAGATTATCTCATGAAGACTAGAGTAACCTTTGCCTATTGATACAATTACAGATATTATAAATCAGTTTGAGGATATGTCAGTTTATTTAAACAATAGTAACTTCCTTTCTAAGACCCATGGCTTTGCCAGCCATGTGAATTTTATATAATTTTAAATTACTATGCATGTCTTCACTCCTTTGGAGAAAGCATAAAATCCAATCATAGAGTGGTTGGTTATCCCCAGTAACAGCCCTGGTACCATTGTCCAACTGAGCACATCTTGCCTGGCAGGATAATATTGAATACACCATGGGGTAAGATCACTGATGCCTTTTATCTCCAAACCTGCACAGTACCCCCACCCCAGATTTGCAAAAGATACCCACCAGGGAAAGAGACTTCATGCTGTTTCAAGCTTGTCTTTTCTATGTCTTGCAACTAAAGTTTGTTTTGTCTCCAGACCTAAGATCTTATCATAACTTCCATAGTCCACTTCAATTTGCCTTTAAGTTTTCACAGTTAGCTGGATGAAATCGTAGCTATTGGAGAGTGAACACACACAACTAACAATGTACTTTTCCTTCTCTTTCTAGTGAAGCACTGTGGCTACCATGCCAGGCAGTTTGAAAAGAACTTGTGTGTTGGATACAGTTGCTGCTCTGTTTTTCAGATACCATGGTAAACATCCTGAGTCATATATATCTCAGCCAAGGAAACATTGAATTTGTAAAAAGTGTTCATAGCAGTCTCCTCTGTATTCCTGATATTCTCTAATTTCCCCTGGCTTCCTAACCTTCCCAGTCACAGATCTTAAATGAAAAATTACATATGAGATGAAATAGAATTGCTCACATTTTTCAAGTTGTGTAGAAATTATATGAGTTAAATCCCTTGTGTCTTGCCATTCAATAACACTGTTTGTGTCAGGATGATTCCAAAAAAGAAAAAAAAAAAAGAAAAAAAAACTAGGAATCTCTAGACGTTAATTGATCATATTCCTGTCTACATGGGAATATGATAGTTTCCTGGAATTTTATTTAGAGAATATGCATCACATAGGTGAGTGTTGGATAATGAAAATCTCACAATCATCTCAAGACAACTAAGGTACTTTCAGTGATTGTAAAGAGATTGTGTTTTGGGTATTGTGAGACTAGTGAGAGTCATTAAAGATAATTACTTCCATCAAATTTTGCATTAAAAATTTCCTTGCAGTGAAACTGCTTTCAAACTTTAAAAAATCACCAAGTGTAAACACATTAGTAGCACATCCTGAAAACTTAGAGAAAGTACAAAAGAAATATTTAGAAGATGAAATATTTGTCTGAGGCAGAATGGAGAGACCCTTTGATTTAGGACTTCATAAGCAATAGTAGTTGGATCTCTATACACTCAAAGATGCTTGGTATATAGAGATAGTTCTAAGAGAGCCTGAGCTACATAGTGACACCCTGTCTTTGAAATGTTAGAATTTGAGCAGAGCATTTCATAAGCTACTGAATTATCATTATAAATAATTTTATCAACCAGCAATGGAAATCACTCCTTCAGGAAGAAACATGGAACATTAACTAAATAATATGATTGGTGTAGAAAATAAGAGTGAAAAGTCTCATTTTTAAATCTAATAGTCTCTCATACATGGGACAATTACAGTGTAATGCAGCCTGTAAAAATGATGTTAATATCTAAACTACATTGAAAGAATCCTGAGAAATAAAAAATATGTTGACATTCATTTGAGGTAATGAGGTTAATAAAACATCATTTTGTGGAACTAGAAGAAACCATTCTGAATGAGATAACACAGTCACAAAAAGACAAGCATGGTATGTAATCACTCACATATGGATTTTATACATAAAGCAAAGGATTACCAGCCCACAATCCACACCACAGAGAAGCTAGGAAACAAGGAAGACTCTAAGAGAGACATACACGGACACCAGAGAAGGGGAAAGGGACAAGATCCCCTGAGCAAATTGGGAACATGAGGGGAGGGGAGAGGGAGCTAAGAGGATGAGAAGGGAAGAAGAGGAGGGGTGAGGAAGATATGAGGGAGCAGGAAGTTTTAGTTGGGGGAAGAATAGAGGAGAGCAATATGAGAGGTACCAATATAATACAGGGAGCCATTATAGGTTTAAAGAGAAATAAGTCAGTAGGGAAATGTCTGTAGATGTACAATGATGACACCAACCAACAATCTAAGCAACAGAAGAGAGGCTACCTTAAATGCCCTCCACTGATAATGAAATTGATGACTGACTTATATGCCATTCTATAGCCTTCACCTAGCAGCTGGTAGAAGTAGAAGAAGACACTCAAAGCTAAACACAAAACTGAACTGAATCCATTTGCAGAGAAGGAGGAGTGATGAGCAAAGGGGTCAAGACCAGGCTGGTGAAACCCAGGGAAACAGCTGACCTGTACAAGGGGGAACTATTGGTCCCCAGACTGATAGCTGGGAAACCTGCATGAGACTGATCCAGACCCCATGAATGTGGATGTCAGTGAGAAGACCTCAAAAATCTGTGGGACCTTTTGTAGTAGATCAGTACTTATCCATAGCATAGGAATAGACTTTGGGAGCCCATTCCACATAGAGGGATACTCCCTGAGCCTAGACAAAAGGGGGTGGGCCTAGACCCATTCCCAAAGTATATGACAGACTCTGAAGACCCCCTCTCGAATGCCTCACCCAACTGGGGAGCACAAAGAGTATGGGATAGGTAGGGGCAGGGAAAGGAGGCAGAGGGAACTGGGATTGGCATGTAAATAAACTTGTTTCTAATTTTTTAAAATGGAGAATAAATAAATAAAACATCATTTGCCTATTTTACAAATGTGCATACACATACAGATAAGAATGATCAAATGATAAAAATGTGCAACAACATCAGTTATTTACGCAGAATTAAAATTAAATTTGTTTCTGTAAAAGAAGGCATCAAACTGAGAATGAATCTACAATCATGACCCAATCCTACAATATAAAATACTTAATAAACATTCATTAAAATTTATTACCTAGCTATTCTTAAACTGATTTAATATTCAAGAGTTTAGGTTACCTATTTTACCAACTTTCATTCAGGAGAAAAATTAAAATAGAAACTTAGTAATAACTGTCAGTAAATACAAGATGTATTTCCAGCATTTTTAAATGTGAATTTATATAAAAAATTAAAATAAGGGCATAGCTATAAATATCATCTTCATTTATGGAAGTAGAACATGGAATTTAGAACTTATAAATAAATGATTGAGTCTTCCATAGTAGGGGAGCTGGAATCTGACACTGTTCCCAATTATAAGGTGTTATTCTCCTAGCTCAGGTTTTTAGAAGAGTAAATATCTTTGATATGTTACAATAATGGTTATGACATTAAGGCAACTTCTTGACATGGGACCAGTTTCCTTCTGAATTTCCTGTCTTAATTGCCTCTCTATGTTATTCATAACTGTTTGTCTTTTTCCTAAGCTGTGGCTTCTTCCTAAAACTGCTGCCTAAATATTTCCTCCTGAAATGAAAAAAAAAAAAACACATTAAACTACTTGTCATCCTTGCTTGGATATATGGATAATTGGGCACAATATATTAAAGAATGCAAATAAAAGCACCCGTCTCTCTGTTTATTTCTGTATGATAGAGCAGAATAATTTGCTTTTATTAGAAAGAAAAGCTGTTATATGATATATTAATTCCCATAACATATAAATGTATCAATAAAAACATATAGCAAATCAGGGGCATTTCCATAGTATTTCTTATTAAATCTTTGAATTTTTTTCAATATTTTTATTAATTTTTTGATATTTTCATTTTGAATCTATTCATTCCTCAGTGTTCCCAATTAGTACACTCTCTTCCACTCTCTTATTCCTTATCAACCAACTCTAAGATTATGTCCTTTATTTATCCCCCTATGGAGTCCAATTTGCCTAGCTAGTTGTGGTAATGTGTACTTTGCTGGTATATGTTCTGCCTGTCCCAACAGGAAAACAACTCTTCTTCCAGTAGCTATCAAATGACAATGGACCAAATAAAATCTTATATAGAAACTAGAATAATTTATTTCAAGCTTTGGATTAAGTGAGATAAAGCTTTTAAGAAGAGAATGGGGCTGGGTTGTGGGTTAGGGAAGAGTCAAAGAAGGAATGAAGGTTTGAAGCTATAGGCTAAACCCAGGCCTTTGGCATGGAAGTGAGGATTGGATAGGTTATTAGATTATCTAAAAGGTTGAGCAGCATGTGATGTGGTGGGGGTGTTATGACCTGAACTCTGCTTATGGAGCTTACTGTGGAACCTGCACAAAGATGAAGAAAGGACCCAGAGTTCCTGAGCAGGTGCTTACCCTGTGGTAAATACAGAATAAACATTCAGGAGGGAAAATGCTGTAAGGGTCAGCATGGAACTATGGAGATGGCTCTTTTCAGTTAAGTGCTGGACCTGAGTTGAGATCATTAGAATCCACATTGCAAGCCATCCTGAATATTTGTATCTGTAACACCTGCTTTGGGGGCCTGGGAGAACAGGAGGATGTCTTAAGCTCACTGGCCACCAGCCCTAACTGAAACTGTGACTTTCAGGTTCAGTGTCTCAAGATATAAAGGTGGAAAATATCTTGAGTCTCCAACCTACAAACATGTGCACATCCCCCTTTTGCATGTGCGCATGTACACACACACACACATACACACACACACACACACACACACACACACACACACACACACACACACTTTAAAAATTACTTTTAAAAACTAAAAATGGAAAAGATGGATTTTGTGATGTACAAAGAGAGAGGCAAAAATGGTTTGATTGAGGATTCATTTCAGTGTGGTCTATTTGGTGGAAGGAAGTGCTCTAGTCATAATTTCTCTACTCTGTCCCAAGTCCACCTACTAAACTTCACTGCTTTTCTGCTCTCTCTTACATACACATCTCCCATTCTTTCCATTCCCACCTCCAAAACTTCATCAGGAAAAATTGAAAGGATTTTTTATTTTCCTAAGAGGGTTTTTCCTTTTGTTTGTTTTTTCCCATTTAATAAACTTGGATATGATTTGAAAAAAATGGAAATCTTTGAAGTGAGAGGAAATTGAATCACAAAAGGCTGTTCTCAAATATATTACAAAAAGTATAGGAAGCAAACACTTTCATCTCTGGTATCAAAAATCTCCACTGTATTTTCCTTCTACTTACATGTATGTGGAGGGAAGCTTGCCAGATACAATAAATTTGGAAAGATGGGAGTTTCTAAATTTGTTACTGAGGTGAGGTAAGTACAGTCAGTAATTCATCAATGGTCTCCTGTGTTCTCCTGATACCCAGTTCACTTTCCCTCTGAGCAGCCTTAATCTTAGATCTTTTGGAGAGCTGCCTCATCCTAGGGCACATAATCAGAAGAACAGCAGGTGAAAAGTCTCTCCTGCAGGTGGTCACAGCATTTCTGTTCCTCTGAACACATTTCTCATTCAAAACACAGCCTGAATGAAGATATGGCTTTGGGATAGGGAGGGGAGAGGGGAAAAAACACTTACACAAGAAATCACAGAAGGAAAACAAAGAGTTTCCACCTGAGGAAACATGTTTATGAGCCAGTGTCTTTAAAATGACTTGAGCAGAGGGAAGAGTCAAGGCAGGCATGAAGTAAAAAAATTCCAATGCCAAATTTCCAATTTTCTCCTCAACAGAATTGTGAAAAATAGATTCTAAACAAGTCTAACTGCTTTTGTGGTAACTAATAGGCAAATTGATCACAATGCTTGGGGCAGTATGGAGGCTTCAATCACTGGCAGCATGCTCACTCTGAGGAGCAGAGGGAAATTTTAAAAAATGCCTAGAACAGATCTATTGAATCCATAGACAAACAAAAACACACAAACTCCCATGTACATATGTATGTGGGTTTGTGTATATTTGGTGAGATATGTGTATGTGTGTGTGTGTATGTATATGTCACATGCAAGTGTATTTACCAACAAAGAAAAGAAGAAAAAGAGGTCATTAAGACACAGACTTCTATTGCATAGAAAGGACCAAAAGCTCCCGGAGACACAGAATGCTACTGTACAGAGACAACAAAAAGTTGGGGGACTATCTCCAATAGCTGGACAGAGTTTAGGGCTGAGGATCCAGATAAAACCCCAGGCCTATCCATCACTCATCTTGAATGCACTAGCTCATCAGCATGCAAGCCTCTTGGAGGAAAGCTGCACCAGCACCACCCCATGCGACCTGGCAATCTACAAAGCCAACTCTGTCCCTCAACGCATCCATCCCCAGAGACCTCAGTAGCTCCCCAAAGTAGGTACAGTGACTGTCCAAAGCAAACCAAGAGCAGCTCCCTGAGATAAAGAAAACAATTGCAATGATTAGTCCCTGAGAGGATTGCAGAGACACAGTCATCAACTACAAGGATAAGACCATAGCCTGCACCAAATGGAAGATGGGTAAGTGCCAATGCGAGTATACACTCAACAACATGAATAGAGTTATGGCAACAACTGAACCTAGTGGTCCTAGAACAGGTATACCTGAACATCGTAACCCAGAATAAGCAAAAGAAAAAAAAGTTAAATATAAGTTTATGAAGATGATAATGACTCATAAAGAGACCCTTAAAGAGGAAATGAGAAATTCCCTTAAAGAAATAAAGACAAACTAAAATTGCAAAATTATTTCAAACTAAAATCAATCAAGAGAGATGAAGAAGGTCATTTCATATTTATCACAGGAAAAATCCATCAAGATGAAGTCTCAATTCTGAACATCCATGCCACAAATACAAAGGCATCCACATTCATAAAAGAAAAATTACTAGAACGCAAATCACACAGAAAACCTCACACACTATAGTGGCAGACTTCAACATGCCACTCTCACCAATAAACAGGACAACCAGGCAGAAAATTAACAAAGAAACTAAGGAACTAACAGAAGTTATGTCCCAATTGGGTTTAATAGACATCTATAGAACATTCCATCCAAATACAAAAGAATATACCTTCTTCTTAGCACCACATGAAACTTTCTCTAAAATGAACCACATACTCAGCAACATGGCAAAACCCCAACAGATACAAAATAATGAGAATAACCCCCTGTATCTTATCAGATCGCTATTTTTTAAAGTGATAATTCAACAACAGCACAAATTGCAGAAACCATACAAACTCATGGAAATTGAACAATGTGCAATTGCACCAATCCTGGGTCAAGGAAGAAATAAAAAAAAAGAAATTAAAACTTCCTAAAATTCAATGAGAATGAAGTCACAACATACCCAAACTTATGGAACACATTGAATGCAGTGCTATGAGGAAAGTAATTAGCACTAAGTACCTACAAGAAGAAACTGGAGGATAGTCAAACTAGAGTATTACCAGAACAATTGATTGCCCTAGAACAAAAAGAAGCAAACTCATGCCAGGAGTAGATGCCAGAAAAAAAAATGAGGGATGAAATCAATAAAGGGGAAACAAAGAAAACAATACAAAAAATCAATGTAACAAAGAGTTGGTTATTTGAGAAAATCAACAAGATAGACAAACATTTATCCAACTTAACCAAAAGGCAGAAAGATACTATGCAAATTTAAAAAATCAGAAATAAAGAGAGATAACAACAAACATTGAGGAAATCCAGAGAATTATGAGGTCATACTTTGAAACCCTGTACTCCACAAAATTTGAAAATTTAAAGTAAATAAACAACTTATTGGATAGATATCACTTACCAAAATTAAATCAAGAACAGATAAGCAATTTAAATAGACCTATATCCCCTAATGAAATAGAAGCAGTCATCAAACTCTCCAAACCAAAAACAAAAAAAACAAAAAACAAAAAACAAAACAAAAACAAAAACAAAAACAAAAGAACCAAAAACAAACAAACAAAAAATGCCTATATCCCCTAATGAAATAGAAGCAGTCATCAAACTCTCCAAACCAAAAACAAAAAAAACAAAAAACAAAAACGAAAGAACCAAAAACAAACAAACAAAAAATGCCCAGGGCCAGGTGGTTTCACTGCAGAATTCTACCAGAAATTCAAAGAAGAGCTAATACCAATACTGCTCAAAGTTTTCCACACAATAGAAGCAGAATGGTCATTGCCAAACTCCTTTTACAAGGTTACAAACACCTTGCTACACAAGCCACAGAAAGACACAAGTAAGAAAGAGAACTACAGACCAATATCCCTCATGAACATTGATGTAAAAATACACAATAACATACTTGCAAATCAAATCCAAGAATACATCAGAAAAATCATCTACCATGATCAAGTAGGCTTCATCCCTGGAATGCAGGGATGTTTCAACATACCAATATCCATCAATGTAATATACCATATAAACAAACTAAAAAAGTAAAACAACCTGATCATCTCTCTAGAAATTGAGAAAGCCTTTGTCAAAATCCAGCACCCCTTCATGATACAGGTCTTGGAGAGATCAGGGAGAAAAGGAACATACCTAAACATATGAAAGCAATGTACTGAAAGCCAATAACCAACATCAAAATACATGGAGAAAAAGTCAGTGCAATCCCTCTTAAATCAGGAACAATCAGGAATACAAAATGGCTAAAAAGCACTTAAGAAAGTGCTCATCATTCTTACCCATCAGGGAAATGCAAATCAAAAAACTCTGAGATACCATCTTACTCCTGATTGTAGTCAGAATGGCTACAATCAAAAACACCAAGAACAGTTTATGCTTGAGAGCATGTTGATAAAGGGGAACACTCCTCCACTGCTGTTGGGAGTGTAAACATGTACAGCCACTTTGGAAATCAGTACAGCTTTTCCTCAGGAAATTGGGAATCAGTCTAACTCGAAACCAAGCTATTCCACTCTTAGACATATACCCAAAGGATGCACATTCATGCAACAAGGACAACTGATCAACTATGTTCATAACAGCATTATTTGTAATAGCCAGAACCCGGACCAACCTAGATGCCCCTCAACTGAAGAATGGATAGAGAAAATGTGGTACATTTACACAATGAGTTATTACTAAGTGGAAAAAAAAATAGAATCTTGAAATCCGTGGCAAATGGATGGGACTAGAAGAAACCTTCATAAGTAAAGTAACCCAGTCACAAAAAGACAAACATAGTATATAATCATTCATATATGAATACTAGACATAGAGCAACAGATTACCAGCCTACAATACACACCTCCAGAGAAGCTAGGAATCAAAGAGTACCCTAATATAGACATACAGGTTCTCCTAGAGAAGGGGAATGTGGCAAGAACTGGTGAGCAAATTGGGTGCATGGTGGGAGGGGAATTGGAGTTAGGATAAAGACAAGGGAAGAAGAGGAGTGGGGAGGAAGACATGGAGAATCAAGAAGATCAAGTCGGGGAAAGAGCAGAGGAGAGCAAGAAAATGGATACCTTACTAGAGGGAGCCATTATAGGTTTAAATTGAAATCTGGCACCAGGTAAATATCCAGAGATATACTAGGATGACCCCAAGTAAAAATCTAAGCAATAGAGCATAGGCTATCTTAAGTGTCCTTTACCTAAAATGAGATTAATGACTACCTTATATGTCATCATAGAGCTTTCATCCAGTAGCTGATGGAAGCAGAAGCAGACACCCACAGCTAAACACTGAGCTGAATTTCTGGAATCCAATTGTAGAGAGTGAGGAGTAAAGGGGTCAAGACCATGCTGGGGATACCCCCAGAAACAGCTGACCTGAACAAGAAGGAGCTCATGGACCCCCAGACTGATAGCTAGGAAACCAGCATAGGCCTGATCCTGACCCTTGATCATGGGTGTCTGTGAAGAGGCCTGGGCAGTCTACAGTGCCCCTATCAATGGAACAGCTTCTCTAACTAGTGTACAAATGGACATTGGAAGCCCATTCCTTACAGAGGGATACTTTCTCATCCTAGACACACGGAGGATGGCCGAGTCCCTGCCCCAAATGTTGTGACAGACCTTGATGATCCCCAATGGAAGGCCTCACCTTTTAAACAGAGGCAAAGTGGAATGGGATAGGGGTTGCAGGGGTGGGGGCATGCTTGAGAGAATGCAAGGGATAGGGAACTGGGATTAATATATAAAATAAGATTGTTTCTAATTTAATAAAAAAAGGAAAAACATCTAAAAGAAATGGACAATTTTCTGCATAGGTACCACATACCAAAATAAAATCAATAACAGATAAACAATTTAAAAAGACCTATAATTATTAAGAGAAGCAGTCAACAAAAGTTTCCCAAACAAAGAAAGCTCAAGGCCAGACAGTTTCAGTGCAGAATTCTATTAAGACTTCAAAGAAGTACTAATAACTATATTCCACAAATTGTTTCACACAACAGAAACAGAAGAAACATTGCCAAACTCATTTTATGTCGCTAAAGTATTCTTGATACACAAACCACACAAAGACTCTATGACGATGGAGAATAACAAACCAATCTCCCTCATGAACATTGACCCAAAAACCCAAAAATAATAAATAAAATATTGGCAACCAGAATCCAAGAACACAATGGAAAAAAAAAAAAAAACCCTATACACCATGTTCAAGTAAACTAATCACAGTGATCCAGGGATGAGTCAATATACCAAAATCGTTCAATGTAATCCACCATATAAATAAACTGACAAAGAAAATATGTGATCATTTCATTAAATGCTGAAAAAGCCTTCCAGAAAATACAACACTTCTTCATGATAAAGGTCTTGGATTTATCAATAATGAAAAGCAATGTACAAAAAGCCAAAAGACAACATCAAATTAAATAGACACTCAAAGCAATTCCACTAAAATTAGGAAGTAGCAAGGCTGTCTACTGTCTCCACATCCACTTAATACAGTACTCAAAGTTCTAGCAACAGCAATAAGACAACAAAAGGCGATCTGGGGAACACAAATTGGAAAGGAAGAAGTCAAAGTTTCACCATTCGCAGAGGATAAGATAGTATATATAAGTTACCCCAAAATTTCTTCAGGGAACTCCTACAGCTGATAAACACCTTCAGTTTATGTATCCAAATAGCAGGATACATGGTCAAATCAAAAAAATCAGAGAAAGAAATCAGAGGAATATTACCCTTTAAAATAGCTACTTAATGACATAAAATATCTTGGAGGTAACTTTAACTAAAGAACTAAAAGAACTTTAAGACTCTGAAGAAAGAAATTGAAGAAAACATCAGAAAATGAAAAGATCTCCCATGCTCTTGGATAGGTAGGATCAACATATTAAAAATGGCAATCTTGCCACAAGCAATTAACAGATTCAATTCAATCCCCATAAAAATCTCAACACAATTATCCACAAACCTTGAAAGAATAGTATGCAATTTCATACAGAAAAACAAAACAAAACAAAAACCTAGGATAGCCAGAACAATCCTGTCCAAGAAAGGAAATTCTGGAGGCATTATCATCCATCATCCTGGACTTCAAGCTCTCCTGTAGTAATGAAAACAGCTTGGAATTGGCATAAAAACATACAGGTGGAATATTGGAATCAAAAGGAATACACTGATACTAATACACGCACCTATGGATATCTAATTTTTGACAAAGAAGCTAAAATTATACAATGGAAAAAAGAGAGGATCTTCAACAAATAGTGCTGGCATAACTAGATGTCAACTTGTAGAAGAATGCAAATAGTTCCATACCTATCCCCATGCTGAAAACTCAAGTCCAAATGGATCAAAGACTACAACAGAGACCTAGCCACACTGAAGCTCATAGAACAGAATTGGAGAGTAGAGATGGATGAAGGAGAGAGAGCGA
This sequence comes from Cricetulus griseus, assembly GCF_003668045.3. Lineage (NCBI taxonomy): Eukaryota > Metazoa > Chordata > Mammalia > Rodentia > Cricetidae > Cricetulus > Cricetulus griseus. The sequence goes on along the minus strand of NC_048595.1, from coordinate 135,661,163 downwards.
AAGCAAGGAAAGAGATGTGTTGATTGAGGGAGCCATTGTGAGGCCAGTGAGAAACCTGGCACTAGGGAAATTCCCAGGAATCCACAAGAATGACCCCAACTAAGATTATAAGCAACAGTGAAGAGGCTGCCTTAACTGGACTTCCCCTGTAATCAGATTGATGACTACCTGTATTATCATCATAGAATGTTCATCCAGTAAGTGATGTAAGCAGATGCAGAGATACACAGCTAAGCACTGGGTTGAGCTCCCAAACTCCAGCTGAAGAGAGGGAGAAGTGATAATATTAACAAAGGGATCAAGACCAGTTTGGGGATACCCACAGAAATAGCCTATCTGAGCTAATAGGAGCTTACTGACTCAGGACTGATGGTGATGAAACCTGCATAGGACAAAACTAGGTGGGTGACAGTATTATAGCTTGGTCAGTCTGTGGGGCCAATATCAGTGGGACCAAGATTTATCTCTAGTACTTGAAATGGCCTTTTCGATCCCATTTTCTTTGGAGGGATACCTTGCTCAACTAGATATGGGGGGAGGACCTTTGTCCTTCCTCAAAAGTAAGATTCCAGAGTTTGTAGACTCCCCATAGGAAGCCTTACCCTCTCTGAGGATTGAATGCAGATGTGGTGGGGGAAGGAGTGAGTAACAGGAAGAGCTAATGTTGGAGGGTGTGAGAACTGGAATTGTTATGTAAAATAAGAAAAGATTATTTTTAAAATATAAATGAGAAAAAACTCATGGATTTGAAAGAAAGAGAAAATATATGGGAGGATTTGGATGGAGAAAGGGAAAGAGAAATGATGTAATTATATCATAATCTCGATTTTTTAAGGAATCTCAAAGCAATGGGTAGAATAGAATGTTTCAGCACTATAAAACATTTCCCACATTATAAGATGTTTTTAGTGTTACAATCATCAATTAATTAAGTTGCTCAGAGAACGATGTGTTCTGATCATTCTTTGCACTAAGTCTGAGTTCCACAAAGTAGACTAGAGTCTAGAGAACTCACACACTGACTAGGAGATATACATCAGCGATTGGGAGGTGTAATTTTGAGTCACAGAGACCCAATGGCAGAGCAATGGTTAGGAATATTGTATAGACAAAGGAATGTTGAAATCAAGTTGCCTTCTGCATTGGTCCATCCCACCTCCAGCATCTTTTATCCATTTAGTGTTCACATCCTTTCTTGGATTTTTTTTTATTTTCTTCTTTTATTTTGATCTTTGATTACTTTGTCATAATAAAATCCCATGTACCAAATTACATGTCTGTTGTGTCACGATGAGAAGAAATAACGAAAATGTCTAAATTTAAGTGCTAGGTCTCAGAAATTGAAATATCATTAATAATGTAAATAATGATAATAATTAGTATTGGTTAATATTCACTATGATATAGAGTCAGTGTTTTGGATCTTAGACCTAACCACTCTATGAACTATAGTACTTGGTGCTGAACACACATAAGTCACATAAGAACTATTATTATTCCCAATTACAGAAACAAGAGTATGACTGGCTTCAAGGGATAATCATACAGTACTTTTAAATGGTGAAACCTCCATTCCAACTGAACTATTTGAACTCAGATAAAACCACTATGCTCTTCTGCTCAGTTGAATACAAATCCTCTCCAATGTCACCTTAATACTGACCGACAAGGCAGAAAACAAGTGAAGAATAAGGCTAGAAGAGACTTGCATACAATTTTAACAGTTTTCAATTATATCTTATAATCTAACACATACAGTTTCAGGTAAAATGTGGCTAAATTCTGTAACAATATTAATGCATCTGTTTAGTGTTTATACTATTTTGAACATGTTATGGGGAAGTCTATCTAAAATGTATTCAAGTTGATGAGAAATATTAAATCACCTGGCTCTGGAGATGGGTCTACTAATCTTGGATAAAATGGCTCTTCAAACTCCTTGCTTTTGCTGGATCCACTACAATGAAAATTACTGACATCTTTTTCTCAATGTGAAGGAACTGTAGAACGAAGAGCTTCTTGTCTTACCCCAATAATCTAAGAACCCAGAAACTGTATCCTCTGTCTTCTATTTGCTAATCCCCCAACTTTGGTTCTAGATGAAGTTATGTGCCTAATTTTGTGTTCTTATGGAGGGTTACTATATTTTCAATACCTGCTGACTGACTACATCAGAACCATCACTTGACCTGGAAAAGGAAATGTCACTTTAAAGAATACTCTGTATTTAATCAACGAAGCCAGGTAACAATATAGATGGATGGGCTCTAGCCATCCAAACACTTTGCACTTTTTCTCTCTCTCTAGATTAATCTTTATCAAGGAAGTCTTTTGCACAAAACACCGATTTCATCAATTTCCATAGTTTTACTTTAATATTTGTATTTGGGACAAGATTAGTCAGGTAATGCTCATTCTGCCTGCCTTCATGATGAACCTTTCTGATCTTGTTCTGTGTAGCAGTTCCTCTCAGATTAAAACATTCCATTCTGAGTGAAGATTATTAAGAAAGAAAGTTAACAACTCAAAATAGCAACAGGAAGTTTCTGAAACTGTCCAGATTCATTATACTCCTCCATCCCCAGTAAACAGTAAAGACGGCTGAGAATAACTTTCAGGCAATCCTAGGGCTTGGAAGATATAAAGGTAAGCAAAGACGCACAGATGTCTTGAAGTCAAGACCAACAGTCTGTTGGAAGCAGAGACCTGCTAAACTTCCTCAAAGAAGCATATATCAACTGACCTGAATGGAGAGGCTTAGACAAAGCTGAGTTACCACAAGCTATGCAGTGTGCTCCAGTTTCCAAGCTTTCGAAAACTGTCACCTCTGCTGGGATAGGCTTTGGTGATGCAGCTGCCTTTAAGTTATTTGTGCTCAAGGAAGTAACCCCAATAAAAATCTTTGGTTTAGCATGTTGGAGCTTGATGTATCTGTACTTTGGTCTGTTGTGAACATCTGGCTTAGGAACAGTAGATACATGTTTTGTATCCAAATGCAAAATCTGTCAAACCACATCTAGTCTAATTTTAGGAAAGAGCATTGTCAAGTATTGTAGTCTTCATTATATTTCAATCACATTTGAACTTGGAAGGAAAGACTTATCACTTCTTTACAGGAAATGCATCTTCTAGTTAAATACATGATGGGGATATATAAAGCTAACAAGTAATGCTTGAATAGTGTGTAAGGTGTGACAGGACTCTAAATCTTAGGCAAATATTAATAACAAGGTAGTGAACACACCATATGTACTATATATTACATATGCCTATGCACTCTAAAACATGGTAAGTTTAACACTTCAGTCTACATATTCTTTAAAGGTTTTATTTCATATACAACAACAGGCTAGAAAAATAAAATCTTACCCACGATAACCCCTGTTAGTTACTGCTATTGTATTTGGATATAACCTAGAAGTTCTTTCTCTCAGCTGCATCACTGCCTGGGAATTCATCTGCTACACAGGGAATCAGGTAGCTTATCTTTGGTTTTCCTTCATTCCTCCAATTCTGATTCCCAGTCTTACCCAAAGCTATGCAGACTAACAGCTGTGGTATTTCCTTTCTCTTTGTGCATTCCCAGAGGTATACAAAGATGCTAGTGGTGCACCTTACTCCCATGAATTCCTTCAGATGGTTCCTTATAGTCCATCTCCATTCCCAAGTATTAGCTGCAAGTACCTAGAAACACATTCTACCTTTAACCTAAACTGGAAAAATTGTGAGGGTCTCAAAGCATTCCCCACCAGTAAAAAGTCAGCAACAACTATCCTAGGAAAGGAGGACAGCCAAAACTAATGAACACAAGACCAGATATCTGCATATAAAACAAGCATAATCCCAAACCCAAATGCCTAGATGCTGTCCTAAACACACATACAAAAGCAGCCAGGACAATGTATCTCCAATAGAGCTCAGAAACCCCACTACTACAGACCCGAAGAAATGCGATAAAACTGAAACACAAGAACAGGACTTGAAAAAAGCTATGGATATGCTCTAGTACCTTAAATATTATATGTATAAGTTCATTAATTAAATCTATGAAAAGACAGTTAAATGTAATTAAATGATAAAAACAATTAAAGACATGAAGACAAAATAAAATCACTGAAGAAAACCCAAATTGAGGAAAAACTGGAATGAAAAATTTAGGAGCTTGAACAGGTATCTCACTGGCAAACCTCAACAACAGAGTACAAGAAATGGAAGACAGGATTTCATGCATTGACAACACATTAGCTGAAATTAATACCATGGTCAAAGGAAATGTTAAATCTAACAAAATTCAGGCACAAACATTCAGGAAATCTGAGACACATAATTTAAGAAAAATAGGAATAGAAGTAGAAGAAGAAACTGAAGTCAAAGTTGCAAAAAATATTTTCTAAAGAATCATAAAAGAAAATATACCTAACCTAAATATGAAAGTGCTTATCCATAGAAAACAGGTATACATGACACCAAATATAGTGGACCAGAAAAAGTTAAAGGGAAAAGACCAAGGAAAATATAAGCAGACCTATTAGAATTATACATTGCTTCTCATTGAGAACTGTAAAATCCAAATGGGCCTGACTGGATGTTCAACAAACTCTAAGTGAGCACAGATGCCAGCCCAGGCTACAATATCCAACAAAACATTCGATCTCAATAGATTGTGAACAAATTTAAGCATAACATATGCCTATAAATTCAACTATACTGAAGCCACAAGAAGAAATACTTCATGCTGAAGAGGTTAAATATATCCAAGGTGCGGGAATACCTGAGACAAGAAGAAAAAGAGAAGGAAAAAACATATTGGAAAAAAACAAAGTAGTGGAAATTAACAAAGACAATTCATTAATAATTCTCAACATTAGTGATCTCAGTTTTCCAACAAAAAGACACAGACCAAAATATTGGATGCAAAAAGGGACCCATTGTTTTGCTGCATCTGAGAAACACCACTTAGTATCAACGATAAACATATCTTGAGGAAAAGTTTGGAAAAAGATATTCCAAGCAACTAAAAGCCAACAAATAAGACAGTGAACCCATTTTAATATCGGGTAAAATAGATTTCAAGGCAACGGAATAAGAAATGATGATGAAAAAGACACTACATATTATCAAATGAAAAATCCACCAAAAGGACATTGAAATTTTTATGATTTATGCCCCACAAATAAGAATACCCCATATTATAGATAAGCAACACTACAACTTAAATCAAATATTGACCCTCACACAGTGATTTCAATATCATTCTTTCTTCAATAGACAAGTCATCAAAACAAAACATAAACAGATAAATTCTGAAGCTAAATGACATCATAATTCAAATGGACCTGAAATATCTACATACTATTTCACATAAATGCAAAAAAAAAATTCCTTCTCAGTACTTTCTGCAAACTTGACCACATGTTTGGACACAAATCAAGTCATAACCCATGCAAGAAATTTGAAATAACACACTGCATTCAATCTGTTCTCAATGGTTAAATCTGGATATCAATAAAAAAAAAAACAAAAGTTTACAAATTCATAGAAACTGAACAAATCACTACTGAATAAGGAATGTGTCAAGACAAAATTAAGAAAAAAATTAAAACTTTTTAGAATTAAATCACAATCAAAACACAAAATACCGAAACATGTGGGATAAAATAGAGGTGGTTATAAGAGGCAAATTCATTCCACTAAGTTCCTACAATTAAAAAAAGCAGAGATTTCATTTAGTAATTTAATAGCACATCTTAAAGTACTAGAATAAAAGAATTGAATCAAATTGCCAAAATAGCAAAATGATCAAACTCAAGACTAAAATCAATAAAACAGAGTCAAGCAAATAATAAATGCAATACAAATAATCAGTGAATGAGTGGTGTCTTTGAGAAAACCAATAAAATTGAAAATCTCTTAGTGAAAATAATTAATGCGTAGTGAGAGAAGATATAATTAATAAAATTAGAGACAAAAGGGGGCATAAGAGCATATGTCATGGAAATTCAGAGACTCAAAGACCAAACTTTAAAACTACACCATTTGTAAAATCCAAAGGAATATATAATTTTCTTGATATATGTCCTTCATCAAAGTTAAATGAGGAACAGATAAGCAATATAAGTAGACTTATTCTCCCTAGAGCAACTGAAGCAGTCATTAAATGTCTCACAACAACCTACGTAAAAAAACCTCAGAGACAGATGATTTTAATGCAGAATTCTGGCAGACCTTATGTTATTCTACAAAATAGAAACAGAAGAAATATTATCCAATTGTTTTTTAGAAAACCACAGTTACCCTAAGACCTAAGCCACACAAAAGTACAACAAAGAAAGAGAAATTCAGACCAGTTTCCCTAAGAACAAAATCTAAGAACACATCAAAAAGTTCATCCATTATGATCAAATAGACTTCATCACAGAGATTCAGGGATTATTCAACATATGTAAACTGATAAATGTAATCTACCATATAAATACTAAATGACAGAAGATCATACCATTGGATTTTGAAAAGGCCTTTGGAAAAATATAGTGCTACTTCATGAAGAAAGTGCTAGAGACATTAGGGATGCAAAGAACTTACCTCAGCATAATAAAGGCAGGTTACAGACAGTTACAGACAGCCCTTAACCAACATCAACTTAAGAGAAGCTCAAAGCATTTACACTAAAATCATGAAGAAGACAAGGTTGAACAATTTGTCCTTAACTACTCACTGTAGACCTACAAGTCTTGGAGTATAATAAGACAACTGGAGGATATCAAGAGTATACAAATATGAAGGGAAAAAGTCAATATATTTTTATTTGCAGATGATTTGATTATATGCAGGATGACCACAAAACCTCTAGCAGGAAAATCCTATAGCTGAGAAACACTTTAAGGAAAGTTACAGAATATAAAATTAATATACAAAATCAGTAGCACTCCTACGTACAAATGACAAATGGACTGAGATGGCAATCAGCAAACAACAAATATATCTTGGGGTAACACTATCCAAGCAATTTAAAATTTGTGTCTTAAAAACTTTAAGAAATTTAATAAAAAATTTGAAGAAGACATCAGAAATGGGAAAATCTTCCCTGTACATAGATCAGTAGGATGAATGTAGTAAAAATTGCCATCCTATAAGCAATCTATAGATTTAATGCAATCTTATCCAAACTTCTAACAAAATTCTTCACATACCATGAAAGGACAATTTTTAGCTTTATATGATAACACAAAAGCTCATGACAAATAGTCTAATAGCAATCCTGGATGATAAAGGAACGACTTGAAGTTATCACTATCCCCTGTCTCAAATTGTGTTACATAGTTATAGTAATAAAAAACTGTGGTATTAGCACAGAAGCCATATGTTGATCAATGGAATATAATTGAAGTTCCAAACACAAGTCTATACACCTATTGACAACTGAATTTTGTAAAGAAATTAGAAATCCACACCAGACAAAAGATAAAATCTTTCCTTTGAAAATGGTAACTATAACAAAAAATTAAGAAGACGGTATCTAACAACTGTATGGATACATGGAAAAGAATGTAAATACATCTATAGTTACCAAGCTTAACAAAACTTAATTCTCAATGCATCAAAGACCTTTATATAAGGTGAGGTACACTGAATCTGATAGAAGAGAAAGTGGGCAACAGTCTTGAATTTATGTGTCTCTGTGGAACAGGAAGTGGAAAGATTGTAAGAATCAGTGAAGTTACAGGACACCTAGGAAACATGTCCTTCTAAACACAGAAGGACCCATGAATATATGAACTCACAGTGTCAATGGCAGCATGGACAGGGGGTCAGGGGTCCATCAGATATGGTCCCTACTCTGACAGAATCAGATGCAAAGTCACATCGTACACCCAATAGCTCTCTCTAATTGATAACTACTCACAAACAACTAGTTTTCTCCACAGAGTCTCACTGGGAGTACAAACCGTTCTTAAGGGCAGATTCCATGCCCAGCAGTAGATGGCCAACACTAAATGAAATCATTAACATCTTCGGAAATAATTTGTCGCATAATGTTTGGTCAGGGCATTTTTTAGCCTTAGATGTCCTTTGCATAGAAATATCTCTTCCAGTTATGAATTTTAATGAGATTCCTGTGTGTATGAACACGTGCGTGTGTGTGTGTGTGTGAGTGTGTGTGTGTGTTTGTATTTATGTCTATATATGCTTTTTCTTTAGCTATTTTTCTCTTTGTTTTGTCCTATTCCAATGTTTAGTTTATTATCATTATTATTAAATAATGAAATATTATTATTTAATAAGGAAAAAGTATAAGAAACTGCCAAGTCAAAATACAAAAAAGGAAAAGAAAAAGACAGCAGCATAACATTATAAAGATGCCTATGTTCTTAGGGAATTCCTACAAGTTGAAACATTCCATTATGGAGGAAGCTGATTAAAACTCAGGAAGGGGTGTTGGTGGTGCACACCTTTAAACCCAGCACTCAGGAGGCAGAGGCAGGTGGATCTCTATGAGTTCGAGATCAGCCTGGTCTACAAGAGCTAGTTCCAGGATAGCCTCCAAAGCTACAGAGAAACCCTGTCTCCAAACCTCCCCCCCCCACACACAAAAAAAAAACTCAGGAAGTTCTAAAATTATTCTGTTTGAGATTCATATTATAAGCAGATATCAGAAGTCTCAGGAAATCCCATCCTTAAATTTCAGAGATGTGTAATGCCCTTCCTTTCCCAAATTTGCATAAGCAGTAAGGACTCCTGGGAACAGACATTCTCAAGAGTCACACTGCTTGAAGGTGATGCTGTCTAGAACTCTAGTGTTCCAGCTATCAGGAGTTATCACCAGATTCAGGTGGGATTTTGTTGCTATCACTGCATGTGGGTCACTTCTATTCCTCTCTCTCATATTCTTTCTAATAACCCCAATGAACTCATTGGTTCACCAAGTTGTACTCCAATGCTATGCTTGATGTGGTCTGTAATCATTTCTCTTTTGGGGATAAGTAGATAATTATTTACATACCCAGGAATGCCGCTCAACATTTCCCAAAGAGCATAGGTTAAAGCAAAATCAATCTAATTCTGTTTTAAAATTCCTTTTCTATATCTATTAACTTTGAACCAAAATATTTTTATTTTGACAATTAAATCAAACAAAACAAAATCTGAAGTTTCTTAATGTTTGACAGAATAAGGAACTGTTTATCTTAAATTTAAAATATTGAATAATAAACTTGTTTATAAAATTTACTCTGCTTAATACATAGAAATAAATTTAACTAGACACAACTAAATTTAAAATAGCTACATGCAAATATTCTCAGGTTGGTTTAAGTTCTTGGATCTTTGTTTTAGATTGTGGGAGGAACTTACTATGTGTCATGGTTCAAATATAGTTTGTGGGAAGAACTTCCTATGTACCATGGTGTAAATATAGTTTGTGGGAGAAACTTACTATGTGCTATGGTATAAATCTAGTATGTGGGAGGAACTTAATTTTTGCAATGCTATAAATATAGTTTAACTGCATATTGTAAAGTCGACCAGGGTATAAAGGTAACCTAGAGTATGGCAGTTGTTCTGGATAGTTTTATATTAACTTAACACAAACTAAAGTCATCAGAGATGAGGAAACTTCAATTAAGAAAATGTCTCCACAAGATCATTCTGTAGGCAAGCCTATAGGCCATTTTCTTATTTAGTGATTGATGATGAAGGAGCCAGTCCATTGTGGGTGGCATCATCCATGTGCTGGTGGCCCTGGGTTCTATAAAATAGCAAGCTAAGCAAGCCATGAGGAGTAAGCCAGGGTGCAGCACCCCTCTATGACTACTTCATCAGACTCTACCCACAGGTTCTGCCCCTGTTTGACTTCCAGTCGTAACTTTCATAGATAGCAAACAGTGATAGGGAAGGGTAAGACAAATAAATCTTTCCCTTTAAAGTTGCTTTAGTTATGGTGTTTTTCATGGCAATAGTATCCCTAACTAAGGCAGCAGTGCTGAGAGGTGACAGGACCTTCAGTAAGGGTCCCTAATGGGATATCAATAGTCACTCACTGGGAAGTCTGCCATTGAAAGGGACATAATCAGCTTTGGTAGAACATATGAGCTTCCTAAACATGAGTTTTATGAAATGAGACTTTCTGCCAGAGTCCATCTTTGTAATATATTTCTCTAACAATCATTCTTGCAGTTGTGACATCTGCAATTTTGTCATTACCAGCAATCATCACAAATGTCGTTGTCTCTCCTGGCTCTTGGACTTAGATATTAAACTTTTTTTTTTAAACTAAAGTACTCTCCATTCTTTTATTATAACAATATGAAATGGCCTGAAACAAGAACCAATCAGATTTTGGAATTAATGAAAACACTAAAGAAGAATGTAAGACTGATACTCATTATCCGTGAGTATCAGTATTCATCTGTGTACACAATAAAGTAGATTTACACTGAGGTATGCTTGGTGGAAGAAGTCTTTGAATATTGCATGTTTGGGGATACCTCTAGATCAAACTATGTGTTCCTTTTCAGGATATAAGGCATTTTTCATATGTTCATTGATATTTTGAAGGAAAAATTCAAAAAATGTTATCAAAATAATGATACTATAACATGTTTTTACAATGCTTACAGTTCTGTAAGCATTGTCTGTCACATTTCCTTTTCCTAATTTTTTTATTCCTTATTTTATTTTTGTGGATAATGCTCTAATCTTAATAAAAATGTAATTGCATCTTCTCTACTTCCCTTTCCTTGTTCTAAACTCTCCCATTACCTCTCCCCATTCCTTATTTTCCTTATTATCATATTTGTATATTACCTGATATGCTCAGGTATTTTACTCTCTTTATTATTGGAATGTTGGAACTCAATAGCATTAAGCATGTATTCTGTAGTGCTGTTTCCAACATTATGATGGCGGCATATGTCCTTGTAATTTAAAGATGCTCTCTAGGGACAAACCTGAATCTTGATTATTTCTGTCTCAACTATTTTTAATGGACAGCACCAGAAGGCTGAAGAATAAAATTAAATCTTGTAATAATACAGCCTCGTGTCATGGAAACTCATGGTTTCTTCTCCAGCTGATACCTAAATAACATTGTTTTAACCTCATTCATTTCATTTTTGTGAAACTTCTTTTCTCATTCAACCACTCAATAACATCTATCTCAATAACTCTTAGTATCTATTAAGATCAATCCTTCAAATAATAGTGTCCAGACGGCATTAAAATACCCCACATATACAATAAAATTCAATTAAGTGTTTCATGTTAAAATCATTACACTGCTCCCCCCAATGCTACATCTGCTCATGAAACTTTTCTTAATTTCTCAATAAACATTTTTCTGTTGCTTCTGGTAAAGAAACACAAGTTTAGTGTATTTAAGAATACAAATCTATTATCTTATATTTTGTAGGATAGAAATATGACAGTCTATGGTGGGCTAAGATCAAGTCATTGACACCATCGGTTATTTCTTTCCTTCTTTTTTTGTGGTCCCAATGGAAAATTTGTTTCTTCAAGTAACTAAGGTTAATTGAGAAAACGTTACTTTTAGTTGTGAAACTGAGTTCTCATTTACTGATAGTCGCCAAATAATAGTAATTCCTAGAAATTGAAAACTACTGAGATCCTTGCTTCTTAATCCTTTCATTCTGTCTTCAAAGCCACAAACAGCGTGTCAACTCCTCAAAACTATTTCTTACCTGTCTCTTCTATTGTGGATTTCTTTGCTAACAGCACAGAAAAAGTTTGTCTTGTTCTAATTTTTAATATATTATTTGGTGGGTGCCACATGCCACAGAATGTACTTGGACACAGGAGACAACTTTATGGAGTCTGATATGTTTTCACCTTTATGTGGGGTTTAGTGATCAAATTCCAGTGGTCAAGCATGGTCTACAATCCCCTTAATCAAGTTTATATGGTCTATGTTCTTAAGTACTCATATAATTAAATTGAGATAATTTTGGTAAACTAAGGCAATCTCTATCACAGATCTATAATTGCAATCACACTTGTAAAGAACAGCTTTGCATCAGGTAAAATATGATAATTGCAGATTATAGAATTGAGGATCAAACGAGTGGTGAAAGCTTCAATACACATGTGTGCTCCAAGTTTCACAAGGAACAAAGACTCATCAAAACTATTGCATCCTTCTCTCTTTACTTCCTCTCTATACACAGCTTGCCACTCCTTCCTTCTTCTCTGAACTAAAATGATTTCCCCATGAATTTTCGTATATATATATATATATATATATATATATATATATATATATATATATCTTTTTCTTTAGGCACCCATAATAAATTAATGAATCTGTATACAAAGTTCTCTAGTAAATTATGAACGTATTTTCTGTTCACGAACCTATCAGTTACCTAGAAATATCCTTCAGTGCAATCTCACATAAACTCATGAGCTTTCCATGAAGCCTTTTCCTATTCATATCCCAGGGAATGAAAAATCATTCCTAAAAAAGAAATTTGGGGAAGAGAAAGAAACATACCATTCCATGAAGGATTAGATGGTAACTTTTAACTTTACATAAGTCTTTCACCTTATGGTAGATGTTTAAGGATCTTAAAATCTGAAGAGAATAAAGTATTATATAAAAATTTTATAATATAAACCCAAAGATGATAATAATCATATATCAGAACATGTTTGAGAAATATATGATAAATAAATATGGTGTTCATAATAGAATGCAAGGTTCTGGTAGTAAAGAATAAAAGAGGCATATTAAAATAGATACTTAAATGCATAAAAGACTATGTACATTGGAATTTGACAAAACTTTAAAATCCTGTATTTTTTTAATCTTACTTTTTTGATATAGGTTAGCTACTTGTTCAATTAAAGTATATAACTAAGTAACAGTATCTATATAAGTAATGAATAATATACATATCAGGTATTACAAACATACACTGAACTTCATCAGAAACATTCCTACTTACATTTTATATTATTTTTCAATTCAACAACACTGAAAAATGGAAAGGAAAACATGAAATATATCATGTATAGAAGGTCAGGTATATACAAAGCGTTTAGCTACTGATCAAATAGTAGGCTTTTCCCACCTAAGTTTTATTCTTACATTGAAAATTTTAGGATGTATAGCTATAATCACATTATTTCTTCTCAGCTGATAATTTCATTATGACAATTAAGAACAAACATTCACTATATTCAATAAACTACCTCGCATGTTTAGAAGTAACTATGGATTTACATTTAAAATATAAAATTCAACTCTAACCCAAGTGTGACACTTGTAAGCTAAACCAATGACTGGCCTGTAAATCTATGGCTACTTTCACAAAAATGACATGGATATTATGGGAGTAACCATATTTCTAATTGAATTTAAAGCTTACTTTTCAAGGTGAAACATATTCTTCACACTAATATTAGATCAGGATGCTTTGGTTGGACTGGTCATAGGCCCTCAGCACCTACTGCCATTGTTCTGCTAAATTAGCATAATATTAAACCATAAGGTTCAATTTCATACACAAAGACTAGAACATCTCTTAAGCCACTTTTGAGAAACTTCTTTTTGTAGTGCATTACAGTTAACGGGACAATGTGCATAGAATAAGGGACTGGAATACTCAGCTTTGAGTGGGATGGATAAGTATGATATATATATATATATATATATATATATATATATATATATATATATATTCTTCCAAGATTCAGTTCAGTGGTCACCATGGAAGAGGAACACAAAGTTGCAAAAGCCAAAAGTAATGGTTGTCAGCAAAGAAACATTCTTTGTTGGACATGATGCGACTATTGAAATCATGAACTTACAGTGGCTGTGATTGGTTGTCTAAGACATTAACAAAATCAAGCCAGCCTTAATCATGCCATGGACAGGGGAGAGGGTTAGGAAGTTCTGCCCTAACCTCAGGAAAGGCAGATCAGTGAATAGGCTCCAGTAAGTAGATGGGTAAAATCACACACACACACACACACACACACACACACACACACACACACACACCACAGAGAGAAGAGAGAGAGAAGAGAAAGAGAGAGAGAGAGAGAGAGAGAGAGAGAGAGAGAGAGAGAATGTGAAGTTCAAAATGAAAGATGGTGGGGTATATAAGAGGAATTAAAGGGAAAGGAAAATAGGGAGTAAATTTAATCAAAACACACTCTAAAATTCTCAACTAGAAACAATAACAACCAAACTTACAATATATTTCATATAAGACAAATAGCAGAATGATTTTCATAAAAAGTTTATAAAATGCAATGAGATGCAATTTTGTGAAAATCAAATATATACTTTTAATAAATGAAACAATTATTTTAGATATGTGATCTGCTTGCTAAAATTAATCTCTCATTTCTCATTGTGAACCACTTCATAGTCTAGGGCAATGAAGGTATCCCTCATTATTATAACTATGTAGTCACTGCTCATGCAGATTTGGGACATAAAAGCCTAATTCTCAAATCTGCTTATATGTTAGTCTGCTGAAAATCTGTACTTGGAAATTCTCATTTATGTATACTTAATAGTTAATTATTTTCAGGAGAGGTTTTTTTCTCTATTATAATATAGAAATTTACACTGCACTTCTTGTCACATAAGGTATAATTAGTGCTCAGTGACCTCATAATTACTGATATATCACTTGAGGATAACATAAGTTTAGACATTCTTTCTTGGTTTAAAATGATTTAATAGAACATTGTGGCAATGGTATCAGAACTTAGCAGCTTTTAAGTCATATTATTCTCTTAATTGCGAGAGATTGAAGATGACAACATACATTTTCACTACAGTCATGAATGATCACATAACATAACTCTTACCCAGTTCCTTGTCACTATAATTAATGAGGTTATTCCCATATTGATACATGTAGTTGAAGAGCACTGATGTAAAATTAGAATGATATAATGAATTCTAGAAAGTCACAATTTAAAATATAACTATCCCAGTGTATTTCAGAGTTTAGACTCTTCTCAAATAATAGCCAATTGAGAATCTGCTTATGTTTAAAGACATCTGTTCAACGATGTTCATAGCAGCACTATTTGTAATAGCCAGAAACTGGAAGCAGCCTACATGCACCTCAACTAAAGAATGGATAGAGAAAATGTGTTACATTTACACATGGAGTAGTATTCAGCAGAAAAAAAAAAAAAAAAATGGAATCTTGAAATTTGCAGGAAAATGGATGGAAATAGAAGAAATCATTCTGAGCAAGGTAACCCAATCACAAAAAGACAAACATGGTATGTACTCACTCATATGTGGAATTTAGACATATATCAAAGGATTAACAGACTATAATCCGCACTGCCAAAGAAGCTAATAAACAAGGAGGACCCTAAGAGAGACATACATTGTCCCCTGGAGAAGGGGGAAGGGTCAAGATCTCCTGAACAAATTGGAAGCATGGGAAAGGGGGAGGGAGCTAGAGAATGAGAAGGGTAGAAGAAGAGGGATGCAGAGGACATGAGGGAGCAGAAAGGTTGAGTCGGGGGAAGAATAGAAGAAAACAAGAAAGGGGATACCATAATAAAAGGAGACATTTTAGGTTTACAGAGAAATCAGGCACTAGGGAAATGTCTGGAGATCTACAAAGATGACACCAACTAACAGTCTAAGCACATAGGAGAGGCTACCTTAAATGCCCTCCCCTGATTATGAGATTGATGACTGTCTTATATTCCATCCTATAGCTTTCAACAGCTGGTGAAAGTAGAAGCAGATACCCACAACTAATCACTGAACTGAATTGGAATTCAGTTGCAGAGAAGGATGAGTGAAAAGCCAAGTGGCCCAGACCAGGCTGGTGAAACCCACACAAACAGCTGACCTGAACATCGGGGAACTCTTGCTCCCCAGACTGATAGATGGAATACCAGCATGGGACTGATCCAAACCCCAGGAACATGTGTTTCTGTGAGGAAACCTCGGAATTCTACTGGACATCCTGTAGTAGTTCAGTACATATCCATAGCACAGGTGTAGACTTTGGGAGCCCATTACACATAGGGGAATACTCCCTGAGCCAAGACACACACGGGGGGCTGGGCCTAGGCCCTATCCCAAAGGATACGATAGCCTCTCATGACATCCTATGGAAGACCTCACCATCCAGGCGGAGCAAAAAGTATATGTGATAGATAGGGTTTTATTTGGGTTCGGGGTAGGGAAGGGAACTGGGATTGTCATGTAAAACAATCCTGTTTGTAATTCAAATAAAAATAGTTGAAAAATAAATAAATAAATACATAAATGTAAAAAAAAAGACATTGTAACTTAAACATTATATACTATCTATGAGGCTATGTGTGGTGGTTTGCATAAGAATGGGATCCATAGGTTCAAATATTTGAGTGTTTAAGGAGTGGCACTATTTGAAAGGATCATGATCTTGCTGGAGGATTTATGTCACTGTGTGCAGGCTTTGAGGTTTAAAAAAAATAAAAACCATGCCAGGACGAGTGGCTTTTCTTTTCTCCTTCCTGCAGACCTGGATACAAAATTCTGAGCTCCTTGACTAGCTCCATGTCTGCCTATGTGCCACCATTCTTCCCATCATGCAAATAATAGACTAAACCTCTCAAACTGGAAGAAAGCCCCAGGTAAATATTGTCCTTTATAAGAGTTCCTATGGTCATGATGTCCTTTACAGCAATAGAACGTTGACTAAGACCCTGTGTTACTTAAACTCACATGGGATTATAGGCTACATATTCTGTATAGTTATAGAGAAGGTTGGAAAAGTATGATTAACATTGATAAATAAAGGTTTTTCCATGACAATACCCACTTCCTAAGAAATTACACGAATGTTCAATGACATATATGTGACATATGAAGCCAGTTTTGTTTTTAAATCCTAATTTTTCCTTTTGCAGTAAATAGATAATCCTCTGCTACTTTAGTTCATAATCAAGGGCACTGTGCTTTTTAAAACTGAAATAATAGCTACAATCTATCCACCCTACTTCCAAGTAAAAGGCTTTCCAAGTCCGTTCATATTTGAGCACCATATTATGTATGTGCTTCTGTCTCCAGCTTGCCTTTACATTTCTCACCAAATGTCAAGATTCCTTCCACAAAAGACACATATATAAGTTTGGATGAAAGTAATAATGGAATACCTCTTCTCAGAGCTGAAGTTAAAAGGAGTCTCAAAATGAATTAGGGCCCATTCAAAACACTTTTGATTAAAAACTTCTATGAGTCTTTCAAACTTTCAAGTTACAATTTTTAGTACAGGTTTCTACTGTTCAATCTCAATCAAAACTTCTATAATTGAAAATTACTAGAGGAGGAAATAAATAATGGGTACAATTTTAGGACCATAAATGTGAGTGAAATTCTGAAATTAAACATTAGAATTAAATATTAAATTATTTTGTAAAGCTAACTATATAACTTTTAGCATCAAATTAGTTTGACAGAGTATATCTCTTACCTAAAAACTATATTCTTCATTGGTCTAAAAACAATACAAATTATAAGTAATAGTTTTATTTTGATAATATCAATAAAACTATATTAAACAAAAGTTTTTCACAATAGTGAAGTAACATGAAATTCTATATTAAAGATTACTGTATTATTTATCAAAACTACAGAAGTACATTAAAAACACATTCTGGTGCAAGTTGATAAACTATATTTGCAAAAATCATATCTTATATCTTTCTGCAAGACTAGATATATAGTGTGTGTATGTGTGTGTGTGTGTGTGTGTACACATAAATAGTACAACACATTGGTTTCAAAGCAATGCTGCTCACAAAACAAGAGAATATTATATCAAGCACAAGAGAGAATGACACAAACAATAAACAGGATGGAATAGGACATGTAGGATGCCTCTTTTCATGTTGCACAGCAAAGTACATCATATCAACACCCTAAAAGTGGCTTCTGATTGACTGAAAAATCTTGATCCAATGAAGAACTTCACATTAGTTCCTCTACAGTATTCTAAACACAATTGAAATATCATTTAATTGCATGATATTTTCTTAGGAAATACTATGAAATTATGAGAATATTTTAAGAATTAGGTAGGATTATAACCATGTAACTGGTTTAATTAAAATAAAGGCTCTTAATTATAATTACCAGTGAATTTTTAAATTAAAACTTTGAAGCTAGAATTTTCTATATGAGTTTACTATATGGTATTTAAGAAAGAAGAAGAGTGGTAAAGAAACAAGGAAATGTTCTTTTTTTTTATTAGTTCTAGTTAGGGAACAAGCTTATTTCAAGTCCCTTCTCCCTCTCCCTCCCCTCACCCCCAACCTCCTCCCCCACCCCAGCCCACCCCCACCCCATCCACCCACCACTCCCCAGGCAGGGTAGGGCCCTCAACGGGGGCTATGCAAAGTCCACCAAGTCTTCCTATGCTGGTCCTGGCCCCTTCCCCATGTGTCCAGTGCCAGAGTGTAACCCTTCACGTGGGATGGGCTCTCAAAGTCCCTTCTTACACCAGGAAAAAATACTAATCCAACACCAGAGGTTCCCTGGAGTGCAGAGGCCTCCTTATTGACACCATGTTCAGGGGTCTGGAACAGTCTTGTATTGGCCTCCCTGACAGCATCTGGGGTCGATGTGCTCTCCCTTGTTCAGGTCAACTGTTCCTGTGGGTTTCGCCAACCTGGTACAGACCCCTTCATTCTTCATTCCTCCCTCTCTTCAACTAAATTCCCGATTTCGGCTTAGTGTATATCTGTGGATGTCTGTCTCTGCTTCCTTCAGCCATTGGGTGAGGGCTCTAGGATGGCATAAAGAGAAGTCATCAATCTCATTTTAGGGGAAGGGCTTTTGGGCTATCCTCTCCACCATTGCCTGGATTGTCAGGTCGTGTCATCCTTGTATGTCTCTGGAGATCTCCCTGGTTCCAGATCTCTTCTCGGTCCTATAGTGGTTCCCTCTGATATGGTATCTCTCATCCTGCTCTCTTTCCTCTATTCTTCCCCCAACTCAATGTTTCTGCCCCTCCATTTCCTCTCCTCTACTCCTCTTTTCTTGCTCTTAGCAGCTCCTTCCCCCCCTCACATTCAAAATGACAAACATGGTATGTACTCACCGATATATGAATTTTAGACACAGAGCAAAGGATTACCAGTCTATAATGCTCTTCACCAAAGAAACTAGGAAATATGAAGGACTCTAAGGGATAAATGGTCCCCAGAAATAGAAGTGGCATGAACTCCCGAACAAATTGGGGGCAAGGAAATGTTCTTTAGGTGATGTGAGGGTTCCCATTTAATTTTCAAATTTGAGTTGAATTTGGCATTTTACTTCTGTGGCTACTTCCTCCTGGTACTGCTCCTCCTCTTGCTTCTTTTCACATCTCTTTCTCTCTGTGTCTCTGTCTCTATGTTTCTCATGTCTCTTTCTACTTCTTCACCCCCTCTCTCCTTTCTCCTCTCTTCTCTCTCTGTCTCTGTCACTCTCTCTATCTCTACATCTCTCTCTCTCTGCTCTATCTCTCTGCATAGAGTTTCATCATGTATCCCTGGAACTAGCTTATCTATTAAACCAGACCACCTTGAATTTACAGATATTTGCATGTCTCTGTCTCTAGAATAAAGAAGTGTTCTTTTAATGGTCCAACACATTACTTCATGATTTATCTCTGGGGGACTGGGTCATTCTCCATCTCTATCATGTAGCAAGATTCTCTATACATACATTTCCCTTAAATCACTTTGTGATTTACCTGGTTTAAGTAATAACTTAGAAAATAAATGTTAAATATAATTTCCAAATATAAATACATAATTTTGTTTGTGATAATCATTAATCAAGATTTGATATGCCTCTATATCATTCAGTGAATAACACAATCAAACTAGTAAACACTTCTGTACTGCATGATATTTCCATATGGTACATATACATATGTGTGGCTCTAACACACTATCATTTTGCTAGAAATTATAAGATATTGATTTCATTAACTGTGTTTACTGTGATGTTCATTAAACCCACAGAACTCATTCATTTTTTGTATTTTTTATGTTAATATAAATTTATTACGGGAGAATACACTTACAAAAGAAGTGGGTGACTACCCCAAGTTACAGCTCCAAGGATTCACCCTGGCTGCTCTCTGTGACCCAACTGGAAGCAAGAGAGAGCCACCTGTCCTGACTGTTATTCTTTTGTTTAAAAAGAAGAAAAGAGAAATGCTGAGACAGACATAAGACTATAAGTTTATTATAAGGCCCAGCAGAATGGGGAGACTAAGAAGAGGAACAGGGTAAATGGCTGACCGCCACGGCCGGTCGCCATAGAGAGACAGAGTGGGGAAACAGAGAGAGGGGATGGGTAGTCAGCCAACCCAAGAGGAGCCAAAGGAAGAGATCGAGGGATGGGTGGCAGGACCTTTTAAAGGAAAGGTTGCATATGCTCACTGGGGTTTTGCACCTCACAGCTTGCAATGCATGGCAGGTGAGTGCCCCGTTGTTAGGGGGCAGGGTCAGGGTCATCCAGGTGTATTGTTCTTACACTGACCTCAGACCTAAACCCACTATCCATCAAGACCACATCTATGACCATGCCCAAGTGGGCATGATCAGTACTACATATTCAGGCATGGTGGTTATCTCACTACACAGGCTGATTCTGAGTTTAGTGTCCTGTGTTATTTGACTCCCCTGTAATGGTGATGCTGAGATGTCAAATGTAAAACAACATTTTAATTTTAAGTTGCATGTGTGAGGGAGCAAAATGTCAATCAGCCTTGTGAATGTGTGTGTGTCACATACCAAGTCCAAACATCAAACTTCAAAGTAATAGGAGAAAAAATATGCTCAAATAGTGTTCTCTTCTATTTTTGTTCTTAAATATTTAACACTTAATCCATTTCACCATTAAATTTTAGTTTTCTGTTTTTATTTTTGTATTTAAATTCTTTAATTACTATTCATATTTCCATATCCATCCCCCATTCCCTCCCCTTCCCTTCCTAACATGTTCCCCACCAATCCACTCAATCCATCACCAAACTTCTCCCCAGGGATAGTGAGGCCCTCTACCAGGGACTTTCAAAGTCTATCATATTGTATTGGGGGGGGGGCTAGGCCCTCCTTGCTGTATTTGGGCAGCAATAGTATCTATCCCTCTATAGGGAATGGGCTCCCAAAGTCCATTTGTGCTCTAAGGTTAAAAACTGACTACACTGTTAGAGGTCCCATAGACTGTCTTGGCATCCTAGCTGGCACCCACATTCAGAGGGCTTGGTTTGGGCCAATGTTGTTTCTGAAGCGTTATGACTAGGGTCTCCATGTTGTCACTAGGCCAGGACAAATGTTTCTGCGGGTTTCTGTAGCAGGGTCTTGGCTTCTTTGCTCATCTCTGATCCCTCTCTACAATTGGATCCCAGGAGTTCAATGCTCAGCTGTGGGTGCCTGTTTCTGTTTCAAACAGCTACTGGATGAAGGCTCTAGGAATGGAAAGCAAGGTAGACACCAATCTCATTATAGGGGAAGGGCATCAATTGCATTTACTCCACCACTGCTTGGATTCTTATTTGGGGTAATTCCTGTGGATCCTACAACATTTCCCCTTGTGCCAGACCTTTCTCCATACCTGTATTATCTCCCTCTATCAAGGCATCTACTCTCTTGCCCTCCTCCATTCCTCCCCTGTCTCAGGCCTCTTGTTCTCCACCCCCTCACCTTCTTCCCTTCCCACCTGCTTCCTTTCCACCCACACCCCATGATTCCACTTTGTTCAGGGGTTCTCACCCCCATCCCTTTATTCGAGGTACTATGCAAACTTCTCTTGGCATCCTCTTTTTTTCTAGCTCCTCTATCAGTGGATTTTAGACTGGTAGTCCTTTGCTCTATGTCTAAAAATCAAAAATGAGTGAGTACATACCATGTTTATATTTTTGTGAGTGGATTACCTCACTTAGCATGGATTCTTCTAGTTCCATCTATTTATCTGCGAATTTCAAGATTCCATTTTTTTTTCTGCTGAATAGTACTCCATTGTGTAAATGTACCACATTTTCTCTATCCATTCTTCAGTTGAGGGGCATCTAGGTTGCTTCCATGTTCTGGCTATTACAAATAATGCTGCTATGAACATGGTTGAACATATGTCCTTGTTGTATGAATGTGCACTCTTTGGGTATAAGCCCAAGAGATTAATTGCTGAATCTTGAGGTAGACTGATTCCCATTTTCCTGACAAAATGCCATGCTGTTTTCCAAAGTGGTTTTATAAGTTTGCACTCCCACCAGAAATGGAGGAGTGTTCCTCTTTCTCCACATCTTCTCCAACATAGACTGTCATTGGTGTTATTGATTTTAGCCATTCTGATAGGAGTAAGATGGTATCTCAGAATGGTTTTAAGCTGCATTTCCCTGATGGCTAAGAATGTTGAATGCTTTCTCAATTGTTTTTCAGCCATTTTAGATTCCTCTGCTGATAATTCTCTATTTAGTTCTGCACTCCACTTTTTGATTGCATTATTCTGTGTTTTGATGGCTAGCTCCTTGAGTTCTTTGCATATTTTGGTGATCAGCCCTCTGTCAGATGTGGGGTTCATAAAGATCTTTTCCCATTCTGTGGGCTGGCATTTTGTCTTACTGATTGTGTCCTTTGCCTACAGAAGCTTCAAAGTTTCAAGAGATCCATTTATTATTTGTTGATCTCAATGTTTGTGCTCCTAGTGTTTCTTTTTACCATTGTATAACTTCAGCTTCTTTGTCAAATATCAGGTATTCGTAGGTGTGTGGGTTAATATCAGGGTTTTCAATTCAATTCCATTGGTCTGTCTGTCTATTTTTGTGCCAATACCAAGCTGTTTTCAGGACTATAGCTCTATAATAGAGCTCGAAGTCAGAGATGGTGATGCCTCCAGAAGTTCCTGTATTGTACAGGGTTGTTTTCGCTATCCTGCATTTTTTGTTTTTCCATATAATGTTGAGAATTGTTCTTTCAAGGTCTGTGAAGAATTGTGTTGGGATTTTGATGGAAATTGCATTGACTCTGTAGAATACTTCTGGCAAGATTGCCATTTTTACTATGTTGATCCTGCCTATCCAAGAGCATTGGAGATATTTCCATTCTCTTGTATATTCTTTATTTTTTTCTTTAAAGACTCAATGTTTTTACTATACCAGTCTTTCTCGTTTTTGATTAGTGTTACCCCAAGATATTTTATGTTGTTAATTGCTATTGTAAAGGGTGATGTTTCTCTGACTTCTTTCTCAACATCATATATATATATATTATATATATATATATATATATATATATATTCTGTATTTAATAGGCCTATGGATTTTTTTTAGTTAATCTTGTATACTACCACTTTGCTGAAGGTGTTTTTCAGATGTAGGAGTTCCTTGATAGAGTTTTTAGGTCACTTATGTAAACTATCATATCATCTGCAAATGGTGAAAGTTTGATTTCTTCCTTTCCAAGTTGTATCCTCTTGATCTCCTTTTGTTGTCTTATTACTCTAGCTAGAACTTCAAGTAAAATATTGAAGAGATATGGAGAGAGTGGACAGCCTTGTCTTGCTCCTGATTCTAGAGGAATAGCCTTGAGTTTCTCTACATTTAGTTTGATGTTGGATGTTGGTTTGCTCTATATTGCTTTTATCATATTTAGGTATGTTCCTGTTATTCCTGATCTCTCCAAGATCTTTATCATGAAGGGATGTTGGATTTTATCAAAGGCTTTTTCAGTATCTATCAAGATGATCTTATGTTGTTTCTTTTTCAATTTGTTTATATTGTAGATTACATTGACAGGTTTTTGTATGTTGAACCATCCCTGAATTCCTGGGATAAAGTCAACTTGATTGTGTTGGATGATTTCTCTGATGGGTTTTTGGATTCGATTTGCCAGTATTTTTTCAATATTTTGCATTAATGTTCATGAGGGATATTGCTCTGTTATTTTCTTTTTTTTGTTGTGTCTTTGTGTGGCTTGGGTACACAAAGGTAATTGTAGCCTCATAGAGAAACCTTGGCAATGTTCCTTCTGCTGCTATTATGTGGAACAATTTGAGGAGTACTTCTTTGATTCTTTGAGGAGCTCTTCTTTGATTCTGGTAGAATTCTGCACTGAAACCATATCACCCTGGGATGTTTTGGGTTGGGAAACTTTTGATTACTGCTTCTATTTCATTAGGGGTTATAGCTCTGTTTAAATCACTTATCTGTTCTTGATTTAATTTTGGTAAGGTATATCTATACAGAATACTGTCCATTTCCTTTATATATTTTAATTTTGTGGAGTACAGGTTTTCAAAGTATGACCTGATGATTCACTGCATTTCCTCAGTGTCCGTTGTTATGTCCCCCTTTTCATTTCTGATTTTGTTAATTAGCATGCTCTCTCTCTGCCTTTTGGTTAGTTTGGATAAAGGTTTTTCTATCTCTTTGCCTTTCTCAAAAAACCAACTCTTTGTTTCATTGAGGCTTTGCAGTGTTTTCCTAGTTTCTACTTTATTGATTTCAGCCCTCAGTTTGATTATTTCCTGATGTCTACTGCTCCAAGGAGAGTTTGCTTCCTTTTGTTCTACAGCATTCAGTTATTCTGTTAATTCTCTAGTGTGACTATTCTCCAATTTCTTCATGTGGGCACTTAGTGCTATGAAATTTCCTCTTAGCACTACTTTCAAAATGTCCCATAGGTTTAAGTATGTTGTGTCTTCATTCTCATTAAATCTAGGAGGTCTTTAATTTCTTTTTTATTTCTTCCTTGACCCAGGAATGGTGCAATTCTGCATTATTCAATTTCCATGAGTTTCAGGGTTTCTGCAATTTGTGTTGTTGAATTCTAACTTTAAAGCATGGTGGTCTGATAAGATACAGGGGGTTATTCCAATTTTTTGGATCTATGTAGGTTTGCCAAGTTGCTGAGTATGTGGTCAATTTTAGAGAAGGTTCCACGTGGCACTGAGAAGAAGATATATTCTTTGTGTTTGGGTGGAATGTTCTATAGATAGCTGTTAAACCTAATTGGGTCATAAAGTCTGTTAGTATTTTTGTTTCTTTGCTAAGTTTCTGTCTGGTGGTCCTATCTAGTAGTGAGAGCAGGGTGCTGAAGTCTCTTACTATAAGTGTGTGAGGTTTTATGTGTGATTTGAGCTTTAGTAATGTTTCTTTTATGAATATGTGTGCCTTTGTATTTGGGGCATAGATGTTCAGGATTGAGACTTCATCTTGATGGATTTTTCCTCTTATAAGTATAAAATTCCCTTCTTCTTCTCCTTTGATGCATTTTAGTTTGAAGTCTAATTTGTTAGATATTAGGATTGCTACACCAGTTTGTTGCTTGGGTCTATTTAATTGGAAAATCTTTTCCCAACCCTTTACTCTTAGGTACCATCTGTCTTTGAGGTTGAGATGTGTTTCTTGTATGGCACAGAGGGATGGATTCTTTCTTTGTATACATTCTGCTAGCCTCTATCTTCTTATAGGCAAGTTAAGACCATTGATATTGAGGGATATTAATGACCATTGATCATTGATTCTTGTTTGTTTCGGATTTGTTGGTGGTGGTGTTATTGTGTATGGATTTTCCCACTTTATTTAATTTGGTGTTTGAAAAAGTGGGATTGTCTATTGCCTATGTTTTTTTTAGTGTAGTTATCTTCATTGTGTTGCAGTTTTCCTTCCAGTAATTTCTGTGGGGCTGGCTTTGTTGATATGCATTTCGTAAATCTGGTTTTGTCATGAATATCTTGTTTTCTCCATCTATAGTGATTGAAAATTTTGTTGGATACAGTAATCTAGGCTGGCTTCCATGTCCTCTTAGTGTTTGTAGAACATCTACCCAGGATCTTCTGGCTTTCAAAGTTTTCATTGAGAAGTCGTGTAATTCAGATAGGTCTGCCTTTATATGTTACTTGGCCTTTTTCTGTTGCTGCTCTTAATAATTTTTCTTTATTCTCTAAGTTTGGTGTTTTGATTATTATGTTACAATAGGACTTCCTTTTGTGGTCTAATCTATTTGGTTTTCTATAAGCTTCTTATACTTTCATAGGCATTATCCTTCTGTAGGTTGGGAAAGTTTTCTTCTATGATTCTGATGAATATGTTTTCTGTACCTTTGAGCTATATTTCTTCACCTTTTTCTATACATATTATTCTTAGGATTGGCCTTTTCACCATGTCCCATATTTCCTGGATATTTTGTGTTAGGGATTTGTTGGACTTGAGATTCTCCTTGGTCGATATCTGTATATCCTCTAATGAGTCCTCAACATCTGTGATTCTCTCTTCCACCTCTTGTATTCTGTAGGTTATGCTTACATCAGAGATTCCTGATCTTTTACCCAGCTTTCTATTTCCAGCATCCCCTCATTCTGTTTTCCTTAGTGTTTCTAATTCTGCTTTCAAACTATGACCTATTTGAATTGTTTCCTTGACTTCTTTGGTTGTTTTTATCTTGTCTTTCTTTAGATTCTTTAAGAGTTTGTTTCTTTCTTGAATATTGGGGTGTCTTTTCCTCCATTGTAGTTTTTTGCTTGTTTTTTTTTTCTTCTATTTCTTTAAGGGATTTTCTTGTTTTCTCATTAATGGACACTATCATCTTCATAAGATAATTTTTGAGGTCCATCTCTTCTTCATCCTCTGCCTTGGGCTTTTCAGATATGGCTGGTGTAAAGTCCCTAGATTCTGGTGGTGTCATATTGGTCTTTCTGTTGCTGAGTTTATTCTTATTCTGTTATCTTCCCATCCCTTCTTCCAGTGGGTTCGGGTGGGGCCTCTCCCTCTCTCTAGTGTCAGGCAGAGAGCAGTGGGGAAACCAAGGGTGAGGTGCATCCAGACTCATGGTAGGCCATCCAGTCTGGACAGGTCCACTCTTATCCAGGGGGAGGCTCAGGAGGAAGGGAGCAGGGGATGATGAGGGAAGTTAGGGGCAGAGCAGCTCCCAGACTCACCTCTAGAGGCAGGCGGATGGCAGAGTGCAGAGGGAGTACAAGGGTAATGTGTGTCCATACTCAGGGTGGCAAACTCTTTCCATATGTCACTGAAATTTACAGTTGACTTTCTCTAGTTCTCATTCCCATGTCTCTGCAATAATCATTCTCCTGTTTCTTCCAGTGCTAGTTTTATATTTTATACTGAAACCATATACTATTTGCCTTTCTTAATCTAGGTTATTTTCATTTTGAATAACTCTTTCCT
The DNA here is from genome assembly GCF_003668045.3 of Cricetulus griseus. NCBI lineage: Eukaryota > Metazoa > Chordata > Mammalia > Rodentia > Cricetidae > Cricetulus > Cricetulus griseus. The sequence goes on along the minus strand of NC_048595.1, from coordinate 135,633,993 downwards.
ACAGGTAGCTCCTCATCTATGATTCTATAAGTATCCTTCTTAAAAATCATGCATTAATGAGCTGGGTTTGAGTGGAATATTTCTTTTTTCTGTCTTTGTCCTTTCTATCTGTGGTAGGTTACCAAGTAAAGTAACTTTCTACTTTGTGCCTGAAAAGAAAACAAGAAATTATCAATAATGAATTTGGTTATAAAGAACCAAATATGGGACTTTGGAGAGAGGTGTTGAGACAATATCAATATCCCTTCCCTTCTTTGGGGGTAGATGATAAATCTTCTTATAACAATAGGTTTAGGGTTTCTTATATGGGAACTAAGACGCTGATGAATCTGGAAGTCAGGGAGGCCACATTTTTTTCTAAAAATTCTTGACAAAGATGAGTCTACCAGCCAAATACATGGATTACCTCAACAGGGCTAATGAACTAAAGAAACTTGTGAATGGAAAGTTGTATGCATGGGATAATAATCAAGATATGCCAACAATACATGGCCTCTGTTGCAGATGATATGAATATAACTAAGGTTGTTCAAAGGAAGCATTACATTTAGAAAAGACATGAAGAATGACATGTTTTGCTGTTCATTACAGTATGAAAAGAGAAAAAACTGTTTAAAAAAAAAGGATGAGGTGAACATGGTGTTTTGTTTTATTTAAGACTGGCATGCCATAAGGAGAATAGTATTTAAAGTATATGTATGTCCAAATACCCCTCTAGAGATCCAAAACTTGAATTGCATGGGAAAAATCTGACAATGAAACAAAGGGAAGAGAGAAGTTTAGAAAATCCTCACTTTCAGGACCAAAAGAACCCCTCAACAAATGGCCAAGAGTAGTGCCTATTGACATAGAAGAGCATATGCTGTATTCCAAGCACCCTCATACATGTGGCTTCTCTCAGCTCTTCTACCCTGCCCCCTACACTAAACTGCAGATCATGGGCTTTTCTTTCCATAGGTTCTCATTCTTATATAGGCCTACTATTTTGAAAAGGTTACTTCTTTGATCTCTTGGTCCTTTCTCTTGGATTTTGCCTCCTCTCTCTTCCTTTCTTATTCTTCCACTCTCTTTCTCCCCACATGGCCCTATTCAGTATGTGAGTGCTTTTTCTTCAGGATGCCAAGCCTACAAATCATGACACAGAGACTTCTTATTAATTATGAAAGCTTGGCCTTTAGCTTGGGGTATCCCACTAGCTCTTATAACTTAAATAAACCTGTGTTTATTAATCTACCTTCTATTACATGGCTTTTTATCTCTCCTTAATTCTGCATGTCTGAGTTTCTCTAATTCTGTAGACAAAACCTGTGCCTAGATACCTTCTCTTCTTCCTCTCTCTCCTGGGAAATCCTTTCTGACCTCTCCTGACCATTCAGCTCTTTATTACACCAAACACAGCAACACATCTTCACAACAATTCCCCCTTTTGTGTAAACAAAGTTTTACATCTAACATGGTAAAATCATATACAATAAGAAAAATTATTAGGTAGTAACTGTATTTACCATATCCAGCCATTTGAATTTGGAATATTTTTGGGGAAATACACTGTTATCTATCCTGCTTAATGAGTCTAAAGTTTTGTCCTTAATTTACTTCCTGTCATCATTAAGGAAAACTGTAACTATCTATTCGTCAACAACATCAGAAACTCAAGAAGTATATAATATTACCTGAAAATACAGGATGTATAGTGCAAGCAACTTCCAAAACAATATAAATGACAGAGACATCTGACTGTCTGAACAGTCATCACAAGTCTATTCTGCAATATTGGGATATCCATATTCAGCCTACAGGCCTAGAATATCTGACAGACTTTTCTCTTAAGTAGGAATATTGAAGACCTGTCCCATCTTGCCTTGGCAAACTTTGATGGTCTTTTATATCCTGCTCATCCAACTTGGACAGCATCCTGTCAGCAATTGAGGCATGGGCAGTTTCTTGCCTAGCTTTGCTGCATTGGAAGAAAACTCCATGTGGAAGTTCTTCAATGCCCTTCATCAGTTCTTCATCAGCTTTGAAGTAAATGTGTGCTGCCAGGAGAAGATGTGTCTGGCTGTCTTTAAAAGCCTTATGTTAATAAAATATCTTTAAAATCATATTCTGTACATCTCTGAAGTGTTTGAAGATCACCTCTCTATTTGAAACATATCTGTTTAACCTTGGAAACATACCTAACATGACTATAAGTTTGATTGTTATAGATAACTAAATACTAGCATACATATTTTGATTATCATAAATAATTCATACTAATAAGTTTTACAGACTAGAACTATACATTACATTTTTAGTGAGCTGCATAGGTAAAATAACTTAAGCAAGAATAAGATTATTAACATACATCTGGTACATCATAACAAAAATAACATCAAATTTGCATCAATGTACAAAAATACATACCAATGTATAATATTTGAGATTAATAGCTGTTTTTAGTCTAAATGTAGACTCAATAGTATATCATTTTATCCTATCATTTCTTTACCCTCCCTTTTTTCCTCAGAAAGAGATTTCTTAATCTAACAACTTTGTTTAGTCTTTTTTTCCTGAATATGACCAGTAATAACTTGTAACCAATCTGCCTAAATGATGAAAAACATCCATAATCCACTGCATATCCAAAAATCTACCTACTCCACCTCTTGGGAAGATAAGTGTCATGTGTTCTAGACTGCTTTATTAATTCTGGGGCTGTCTGGGTAATGCCATCTAGGGGACCCTAAGAAAATTGAGATAATATTAAAGTCCTGGGAGAGGTAGTTGTACTATTTTTATTTTAACCTCAGTGTGATGGGAAACCATAGAACTTATGTGAAGAACTGGCTGGAATAGTCTGTGAGGCTGGATCATCTCAGCTAGCAGCTGAGAATTCTCTAGATGTAGAATTTTGAAGAAACTACAACAGAGAAATTCTGAGTGGCTGGATCACCTGGGTTATATTTGTCTTGTCTTCATTGTTGTATGGTCCATTTCTGAAAACATACAAACTTTTAAAGGTAAAGATATGCATTAATGCAAGTATTTAGTATGTGGCACAAGTCAGGTAAAAATGATTTTCTGTATTATGGCTGAGAAGGTAAAAGACATCTGTCAACTTTATAACTCTGTTTAGACTGTATAACAAACTGTAATATAAATCTTCATCTATGTCATATGAAAGCAAGGCATATAATAATGTCATGAAGATTCTGTAGCCAACAAGATGTATCATGTCTCTTCCAGTCTAAGAGCTGCTTCCATGTCAAGGGATAAACATATAAAATATATGTTTTGTCGAGTTTCTGTTTTCTTTTGTTCCTTTCTTTATGTCTGTAGCCAAGATTTTCAGAAGGGCTCCCCACTCAAATCTGATTTTTGTTAATTTTGAAAAGATTCACAGCTTTTTTTCTGTGAAAACAAAACATTGCCTCTCTCCCAACACAACATATTTTCTGACACTAAGTTTAAAAAATATGGTTTAATTTAGTAGTTCCTCCCCCAATTCAGCATCTCTAAGCACCTGTTTTTTTAATTCATAAGTATATAAAAATTTTAAAATCAACAAAACATCATATGGGATTCAGACTCCCTTTTTATTTCCATCCTTACATGGCTTATTCTTTTTATATTACTTTACTCTCTCTTTAAGTACTTTATTATTTTACACTAATTTTAATGGCTGTCTATGACCAGTTTCTATTCTTTCTTTAGCATCTAAGCACATTTTAAAACACACTGCAACCTCTTCAGAGGTTTTTGTTTATTTGTTTGTTTTTTGGCCTGGATTTGGCTTTCTTTTTTCTTATGGGTCTACATTGTTTTCTGAACATGAGTCAAATATTAATGGTCCAGTCCATCCACCTCATTGTCCTCTGCTAACTGGCACAAGCCCACAGTTAATGGCCATGAGCCATGACTCTTTACATAGAGCACTGGCCTGCTTGTGTGACTGCAGGAATAGTAAGCCACATCTGGCTTCTTGTCCTGAATATTTCTGGGCTTTCTCAAGCTCTGTGTTTGGATATCCGACCCCCACATTATACGCCATTTGTAGTACTAGTAGTTTTCTTCAAGACCAAAGCCTGCAAATAATGACACAGAGACTCCTTTTTAATTATGAAAGGTTGGCCTTTCGCTTAGATTCGTCCCACTACCTCTTATAGCTTAAGTTAACCTGCTTTTATTAATCTACATTGTATTACATGGCTTATTAGTGCTCCTTAATTCTGTATGTCTGACTTGCTTTGAGTTTCTTGAAAAACCCATGCCTAGATTCTTCCTCCTCTTCCTCTCTCTCCCTGGAAATCTCATCTATCCTCTCCTACCTAGGTTTTAGGCATTCATTTATCTATTACACCAATCACAATTTTCAAGGTGCCTTTGGCTGTACTCACCATCATATCTGTAATAAAAGCATTTTCCTCAACCACACCTTGGAGAGCTCATGTCCTTAGTTCAGTTCATGTATAAAATCCAACTTTTAATATACAAGTAATGCTCTATGTCTCAATATAGAGATAAAATGGATCCCTAATTATTGTCTGCTATTTTGTTATTATAATAAAGAATACTCTGCATTTGAAATCTTGAATAAATGAATGATTGTAGTAAATAATAAAAGAGGCTTTACCAATCTAGGCTTGGAGATGTGAAAAATGGGGGTAATCAGTTTGAGTGGGCCTTGATCAGAGAAGCTTCTTTTATAATGAGTTGTGGTTAGTATGTAGAGTCATGGGTGCTCAAACTATTTTGGTGACATTTGTTATGGCATAATGGCCTAATGTTCATCCTTAACTGGAAGAAAATTACAGCTCAGGGTACATTATGGCAGAAGAAGTCAGAAAATATAAGGAACAGAGGAAATTATGTAGTGTTGTAAGCTAATGCTTTGAGTTTGGATAAGACCTTTGCCACCTTCAAACAGAGCAGTAAACAATTGTATGGGATTATGGATGATAGGGAGCATTAACACTTCCTCATAGAAGATGGTAGAAGGCTCAAGAGCATCTCAACCTTGATAGGGATCAGCAGGCTCATGGGGCAAAGATCCTAAATACAAATGGGCTTGGGAAGCCCTTTAGTGATATAGCTTCTTGGAGCTTGTAAAAGCAAATATCATCAATGATCATGTATTGATCAATGCATCTGTAAATAACACCAGAAACCTCATTTATTTAGTAAGCTAGGTTAATGTGTGACCATTTTTCATTCTGTCAATGTCTTTCCTATTTTAGGTGAATAAACTAGCATCTGCAGTAAATCTCATGCAACAACTCTGTATTTGGCATATATTTCAATACTTTTGTGTTCTGTTCCATTGTAATGTGTGCCTGTTTCTGGGCTAGTACCATGCAGTTTAGATCATTACAGTTTTGCATTATAGTTTGAAATTTGAAATGCAATACCCATAGTTTTTTTCTTCTTTTTCTTTACCAAGATTACTTTGAAGAGTTGCAGTCTCCTAGGATACCATATAAATATTGTAATTGGATCTCAGAATGTGATTTCCATTTATTCATTTATTTTTTTGTTTTCTTCTTTGAAAACAAATTCGCATTAATCTAGATGTGCTAGGCTAGGCCCAAAAGTTCTTACCTAACCTCACAGGTCCTTGGATAATGGATATGTGCCATTCTGTCCATTGTGAATACATTTTTAAAAGCTCAGAGCTGAAAGATACATCATCATATAACTCCGAGAAAAATTGATGTTGAAGAAATAAGACTTTCCTTTGGGACATTTTTATTATCCATGCTTTCTTGCTCATCTTTCCTGATTTGTTACTTTTCACCTCAGTGCCATTCAAAGGTGTGCTGAGTCAGCTAACAAAGTCAGCACTGTTTAGTGAGAGACCCTGCAGGATCACCAAATACTATTGAGCAGATAAGCAATAAGTGAAAGGAAAAACTGGCTCTAACCTTACTGAGAACATGAATCAATCAATAATGAAGACAATTTAGCAAATTTTAAAAATTAAAAAAAATATGACACTGGATAACTATGGTTTCCTTTTCTCTCTTTGGCCACATGGACATGACTGTGCCTTCATATATTTAAAACAGAGATACTCTGTTTAAAATGACAAATTAAACTTGTGAAAATGTGGCTTGAATGATAGCAAAATGAGTTTGACTGGATTTGAATTATCTATTGGGTGTGTAGGAGCAGGAACTTAAAAATAAATGATATTCCAGTTTTATATCCAATAGGACTTGTTACCAGATACCATTGTTTAAAACATACTACAGGGACAGCAAGGTGGCTCAGAGCATAAAAGTGTTCCCTTTCAAACCTGAAAAGCAAAAATCCCTCTCCTTTATCTGCATAGTAAAAGAAAGCTGACTACTAAAAATTGTCTCAGATTTCCATACATGTGCCCCACAAACAAATACACACAAAAGTAAATAAATAGCAACAAAAATGTAAAATTAAGATGGAATATTTTATAATGTATTATAAAAGTTGGGCTGGCTACTGATATAAATAAAGAACAATAAATAAAACATAAAATAGACACATATCCTGTGTTCTACTATTCTAATTACATTATTACCAAACACAAAATATTAAATTACATGTAATATATTGAAAGAGAATATTTGAAAAATAAAGTTAATACAAAAATAAACAGGTAGTACAATATTTTAACATAAAGCTAATTTATATCGAGCTGAAATTTCTGTGGGTTGGGTTAAAGTAAGAGTAGAAAACATGGCAATTTAAAAATGATTTTGTTTAAAATAGTAAATAGGGAAATTAAAAAACAATTGCCATTATTTGCTATGAAGCCCAGAAATCTCTTTTCACACTGTCTCTCAATATGCTTGTATAAGAAAGCATTGAGTGATTTGGAGATCAAATTCGTCAAAGTGCCATTGTAATAAATAAATGATAAACCTACAGATTAATATGAATTACAATTTATATGTGTTTCACAATATCAAAATAATGAGATAAAAGTCCAGTTAAATGATGTCAAACCCTACAGAGACACAGGCTAAATAAGCACAATTTGGAACCCTTGTATCACTGGGAATGTTCCTGATCAAAGATATGCAGAAGACATCATTATAGTTAATAATATATACACAGGTGGCAAATATAAGTAGACAGTTATAATGTATAGTTAGATTAAAAATGATAAATTATATATAAAGTTATATATTTGGATGATTACTCTTTCTATTGCAGTAACACAAAGGGACTACATATTTTATCCAAATGATTTTATCTAAGAAACAACTGTCAATAATCTTTTGATATATAAGATTTGGGTATTGTGTTGTTGTTAGTGTGGTGTATTATATAGAACTGAGCTCAAAAATATTCCAATTTACTCTTACCCTTTAATTAGAATTCTCTTTTGTGTTGGTCCTTTGGTGAAGATTTCAGTTCTCTAACTAGTAAAATGCATTATCTTTATAAAATTTTACTTTATTTTCCTCAAATCAGAACACCAATTAACTCTGGCTAGTTGCTCATAAAATACTGGAATATCAATGACTGTTCTGTGATTTTAATACCAGAATAATTTTGGCTAAAAATGTGAAGTATGGGGATAGAGAGATGGCTCAGGGCTTAAAAGCACTCACTGCTTTGCAGAAGGTCTATATTCTTTCCCCAGCAGCCACATTGTCTCTCACAACTGCCTTTAATTCAAACTCCAAGGTATTTAATGCTCTCTTCTGTCCTTTTCTATGATGAGCATGTATGTGGTTCACATAGATACATACCGGCACAATAGTTGTACACATAAAAATAACAATATCTCAATTAGATACAACATACTAGCAAATAAAATCCTATTACCAGGAATGGGCTACCTCTTTTTGAGTTGCCAAATAGATTCTTTTAGATTTTTCCCTAAGCAATACAGGTTACTGCCAATACTCTGATGAGCCTCTCCAGACCTTGAGGTCAAGACCTTATTGTTAAATACACCAGAATCTTCATAGTATTTTAAAACTTGCCACATTAATGGCTTAATTATGCATATTAGCATGCATGTTTTACAGTTCCAGAGTTGCACCCTGAAAGAAATCTGATACATTGAAAAATAAACAAAAACCTGTCATCACAAACAGGAAAAGAATTAGGTGACAGATTACCTGCTCTGTACCTAGTAATATCTGAGCATTGTAAATATGTATGTTAGAAAAATTTGTTTGCTTTGCATTTGTATCCAGGTAAAATCAAGTGAGTACATAATAACACATTTTAAATAGAGGCTCATCTGCAGATTAGAAAGAATTGAAGTAGCTGTGTCCAATGTCATTGCTGGTTTCCTATTTGCATTCAGTGGCTTGAACGTCGTATCTTTGCAGTGTCTTTATAGATGATTATGTATAAAGACTCTTTGGACATCAAAAAGTCTTTTAACAGCATTTGAGAAATTATAGGCAGTAATGTATAATATTTAATTTATATAGAAATATAAGATTTTCTATCTTATATTGATGTGTTGCTAATAATTTATTCATAATCCCATCCCTGATTCCAACCACTGGATGTGTCAATTCCAGGAACTCAGGTGTTATCTACTGAATTGTTTTTCAAGTTACTACACTGGGTAAAGGTAAATCACACAGTAAGGAAACATCTGTAAGCTATCATCCATAAACACCAGAGAAGACAACACAACCTGAGAACATTTATTTTTGGAATTTGGAGTATACATACACTCTTCGTGTTTCAGGAGAAAGGGCATCTTATTTTTAAGTAAAAAGAGAAAGTTTATTTCATACATATCCTCTAAGGAAATTTTGCTGCAGTAAAATTGGGGTAAAGTTGATGAGAATTGCCTACTGTCCCATTCCTACTTTCCAGATCTGTGACATTCCTTCATTACATGCACACAAGGCATTCTGTTACCTGATGGGTTAGCTTAAGTTTGAATTTCATGTTTCTGGTGTTAGGGCTTTAAATCAAAGAATCCTCCAACTTTGTCTAGCTAGGAAGTACAACAGCAATCATTGCAAAGACATCAAACATATATTTCTGTACCCCAACAAAATTAAAACATACTTCCATGTTATCTACATATTATATTACAAGTTAATACAAGTATATATTTTCATCTATTTTAGTGCAAAAATGCTAAAATTTAAACTATCTCACACACACAAAAAAAGATAAAATTTGAACATTCTGTTCACTTCTTCCTATCTTCGTTGCCCAAATGGATTGATTTAGTATCTATCCATTATTTTAAAATGCCATGAAAGTTTAAACAGGCCCATCATCAAAACCATAGCTGATACTTGCTAGCTACTGTCTTTTAGGACTGTGGTAGATCAGACCCTGGCCTTTATCTTTATCTTCTCATTAAAACCCATACAATGGCTTCTCTCCAAAATTATTAAGAATGAAAATGCTCACTGCAAATGGGCACATGTAAGAAATTCCTGCCTTGGCTCTCTTATGTCTTTGAGTTGTGTACTTCATCTCTATATAACAATCATTAAACTGAGAATCATTAGTTTAAGGTTGGGCATTTCAGATTCAAAATCTTTAAAATGAAAATAATATTTGGTATTGCAGACAGTAAACTAGTAGGGGAATAGACTATAATGCCTGATACTTTGCCAATGAATATGATCTTTTTCTCATTTAATGCAACCAGCATTTAAAAACTATATATATATATATATATATATATATTTATGGTATTAATATATATATATATTAATCAAATTCTGATATATTCAAAGTAAAAAGGAGAAAGAGGAATAAAGTCTTTACTGTGACAGTGAGTTCAAATTTTGCTTAGATTAACTGTATGTTTTTGATCCTATTTGCCTTCTGACTAACAAACTATAGATCTAATGTTAATGATTATTCTCATATATATATATATATATATATATATATATATATATTATATATATGTTTTTCTAGACAGTGTTTCTCTATGTAGCTTTGGAGCCTATCCTGGCACTCGCTGTAGAGACCAGGCTGGCCTCGAACTCACAGAGATCACCTGCCTCTGCCTCCCAAGTGCTGGGATTAAAGAAGTGCACCACCAAACATCCACAGATATACACCGAACTGAACTCTGGAACCTAGTTGCAGAGAGGGAAGAATGAAGATTGAAGGGGTGGGTACCTGGCTGGTGAAATCCACAGAATCAGCTGGCCTGAACAAGGGGGAGCACATGGATCCCAGACTGCTGTCTGGAAGGCCAGCACAGCACTGAATCAGACCCCTGAACATGGATATCAATGAGGAGGCCTCTGCACTATAGGGGCCCCCAGGTAGTGGATTAGTATTTTTCCCTGGTGTAAGAAGGGATTTTGAGAGCCCATCCCATGTGAAGGTATACACTCTTGGCCTGGACAACTGGGGGAGAGCCTAGGTCTGGCCCAGGACGATGTGGTGGACTTTGGGGAGCCCTGTCAAGGGCTCTACCCTGCCTGGGGAGTGGAGGGTGGATGGGGTGGAACGAAGGTGGTGGGTTGGAGGGGAGGGTGATGGGAGGGGAGGGAGAAGTGATTGACATGTGAAGCAAGCTAGTTCCTAATTTGAACTAAAAGAAATTAATTACCAAAAACTTTAAAAAAATAAAATTAAAAAAAGGGTTGCACTATCAATGCCCAGCTATATCCTTGTATTTACACACATCACTTGTTATTATTTCAAACATTATATTTCATATGATCTTTCTGCACATTCAGCCCTTGGAACATTGGACTAATAAGGAATAAATACTCAAATCACAAACAGTTTATGTGTGCTTCATTTTCTTACTATCAAAATTGTGAATCAAAATAATGTATAATCTATAAATTTTTATAATACTGAAATATTTAAACACTTTATTTAAGATCTCAAAAAGTGTAATAATATTTTCTTGCCATTCATTTATTTTATTTTTTATTTGCAAATTTAGGCATTGGTTTTAGCCAATCTTATTTCTGAGAGAAATAAACAGTTAAATTACTTTAAGGAAATGTGGAATCCAGAGATAAGAAAGATTAATAATTTGTTACTAAGAATTACAATGGAATGGTTCATTATTATCAATAAATTGTAGCCTATTGCACTGCTGACATCTTACAGTAACTCTCACACAGAGGCTTTGTTCTAATTCTCAATCTATGCCTTGTTAATTATTGGGTACTTACAACCTAGTACATTCATCATTCAGTATCATTCAATGTTAGGTTCACATCATTCTATATCATTCAATATTAGATTCATTACACTCAACGTCATTCAGTATAAACTTCTCTAAAATGTGGATAATGATTATGGTTCCACCTATGTTTCTAATTATTTTCAGAAAAAAAATGTGTCTGGAATCTTTCAATCACCATCATTTTTCAATCATTCTTTAGCATTCCTCAATATTTTTCTCGACAATTCTTCCTTCATTTCTCTTTTGATCAGTGTTCAGGCTTCTTGTGGGACACTTTTATAGTCATGTGTTGGGAATATATCCCTAAATCCCTAAGAATGTATTGTTTGGTAATTCTGTCATCCTAACACCACATAGATTGTTTTTTATAAGAAAAGTTCCTATGCTGTTACTAGTGCCATCCAGGGGGCCACCATTGCACATGAATTTCATCTTTGACCAAATTCTCTTTGGTACATTGTGTGTATTTATTCCTTGACTTCTTGCCTCAAGCTCTTCTTGTCCTTCTTTAATCAAAGAACAAACCACCAATGGCATGATACATCTCATAATATTTCCTGTGTTGTCTCCCTAATGAAATTCTTTCAGAAATATAATTTTCCATTGAAAGGAAGATGAATCAGAACTCCTTCCATGTGAGTGTTTTACAATAACAGGGTTTCCTGTTATAAAGAGATCCATGTTGGGTTTCGTGATCCAGTGTCTTTTCTAGATGTTCTGAATATTTTATTTTTTAATCTACCCTCAGTCCTGCATATTATGTGAACATAACTAACATTAAATTTGATATCTTTTCAATTTTTTATAATCCATTACAATTTCCATACCCCTTCATTTAGTCTAAGCTAATTAAGGTAGTTATACTTGTTATCTTATACTCATTGTTGTGATGGTAAATTTATGAGAGTTTACCTAGACTGAAGGATGCCCATATAGTTAGTAAAACATTATTTCTGAGTGTGTCTTTCCGTATGTTTCTTCCAGAAATCTGTATTTGAACTTTCAGACTTCTAAGGGAGATCTACCTTGATTGGTATGGGAAGACAGTGGCCAATTTGCTAAAGGCACAAGCAAAAAAATAGATCCTATCTATCCTTCTCTGTTCTGGACAATCTACTATCAAACCTCACAGTTATTGTGTATATGATTTTACACTTCTGTAATCACAGCCACCACTTCCCCTTTCCCAGGCCCTCAACCTTGCATTAAGACATAAACCATTAAATACTTGGTTCCCTCAAAATTTTGGATATGAACTAAATTATTCCATCAGTTTCCCTGTTTCTCTCCCTTGCAGAGAATTAATACAGAACTCCTCAGCTCCATAGATATGTGTAATAGCTCACATAGTAAATTTTTTATACAGTAGCTCTTTATTATAGGAGAGAGAATGTTCTAAATACTCAGTGGATGCCTGAGACATTGAAATGTATTAACCTACATACATGCATTCATACATATTTTAATCCTTATATAACCATATGGTATTTACATTTATCCTACATAACATTTTACCTGAATAGCCATACTTACTATATCGTGAAATCTAATGTATATGTAAGGTTCTATAAAGTACTAACAACATAATAAATAAAATAGAACAGGTACAATAGTGATCTAAAATCAAGTCAAGTGAGTATGGCTTCAAAATATTTCCTGGTAATTTTAATATCATCAACTCCAGCATACAAGTCTTACTTTCCTTTGTGGTTCAGAAAACTTATTTTCACCTAAAGGATGTGGCTAACAGCTTCATTTTGTCTTTGTTAAAATGTTATCAAAACTAACCTTGTACTTTAGGGACATTGTAATGTATGGGTAACTGAAATACCAAGCCGGGGTTATTGAAAGAGGTTCAGATTACAGCTAATGCGTAGTTAATCCACAAAGCATGGATCAGTAACACAGTAGAAAAACAGGATAGAATGCAAGGATAGGAGATCCTATTACACCATTCACAACAAAACACAATTTAAAACTTAAAAGTGTTTATGTCTTTATGACATTTGCAGGTGAAAGGATGAACCTTAGAAAAGATAATATTGTTGGAGAAAACACAGATCCAGAAAAATGGGGAGGAATCCCCAACTGGGAAATGAGGTCAAGACAGAAATAGAGAAATGGAAGTCATGTAACCCTAAAGTTGCTTAATAAATTCTCAGTGAGTCTTATTACTTTATATTTACCAAAAATCATACACAATACACACACACACACACACACACACACACACACACACACACACACACAAGTGTACAAATATATGGATACATAGATTAAAGGAATTTACACCTTGTAGACTGACAATGATCCACATAAGAACCATAGCCTAATAAAAACCTCAGTATCAGACATGAGAAGTCTCCTTTAGAATGACTGAACAGGGTAATCCAAATAATACACACAAAAAATATAGATTATGGTTGTTTCCCTTGGTTTCCTCTCAAAGGTTGAATGTGTCATTAACTGAAGACACTTCTGTATACTTAGGATGCAGGACTTGTAGGATTTGAGCTGTAACTATCCAAAATAAATAAATAAATAAACTTCTTCACTATGGTCTAGCAACCATGTTACCAGTAACTCTTATTCAAGCTGGCAATGGAAGGAAGTAATTAATATTTCTGCTCAGCGATGACACCATGAATCATGATATTGACAAGCAGTGCAAGACATCTATAAAGGTTCAAAAGTGTCATTCGCATGTTGGTAGCAAACAACTCAGTAATCAGAATTAACGTGCACTCAAAAAGAGGTAAGTCATGCCTACTCCTGGGAACTTAGCCAATTTCTCAGTTCTATTGAAGTCATGGACTTAGAAGAGAGCTGACTACTGCCACTATTTGCTAGACCAGCCTAATTCCTTTGTTTGCTTGTTAGTTTTCTGTTTTTATTTTTCCTGTTTTTTCTTCCATTTTTTATTTAAATTAGAAACATGCTTGTTTTACATGTCAATCCCAGTTCCCTCTCCCTACTCTCCCCCTCTGCCCCTTAACACCTTATCCCATACCCTTTCTGCTCCACATGGAGTATGAGTCCTTTCATGGGGAACCTTCACAATCTTTCATATCATTTGGAGCAAGGCTTAGGCCTCCCCCATGTGGGGGAGTATCCCTTTATGTGGAGTGGGCTCCCAAAGTCCATTAGTGTGCTAGGAATAAGTACTGATCTACTACTAGAGGCCCCATAGATTTCTGAGGCCTCTTTCAGGGGGTCTTTATGAGTCCTGTGTTGGTTTCCCAAATATCAGTTTGGAGTCCATGAGCTCCCCTTGTTCAGGTTAGCTCTTTCTGTGAGTTTCACCAGCCTGCTCTTGACCCTTGTGTTCATCACTTCTCCCCCTCTGCAACTGGATTCTAGGAGTTCCCAGCCTGATTTCTAATTTCATACATAGTCTTAATCTTACACCCAGGCATAAGTGTATCTATAGCTCTCATCAAAGACTCTTCTTTACAGCAAAAGGAAACCTTCAAAGAATACTAAACCTGGACATAGTGCAGAGATCAATGTATCCTGGGACTCCAAGGCCTTCTGGATACAACTATTATCAAAGGTCCTGAACCTATGGTTCAAAGAACATCATGGAAGAAGTGTCTAATAGATTGTGAGAATTAGAATATCAGGACATATGCTGTGAAACAGTCTCTCCTAGAAATTACTATATAAACAAAACTCAAAAAAATAAAACTGCTAGCTAAATAAAACTAGAAGCTGAAACCACAAATAGGGGGAACTATTGTACATGCATTTTTTTCTGTTTCTCTTTAAAACACTCACTAACAAAATGATATTATCATCTTATACTATAAGTTTCAATCATTATGTACATGTATCTATGCTGAGCGTTTATTTCAAAGCAGGTTAGCTCTAAACTTCATAAAGTTGGCCTAAATGTTCAGACACAATTGGCTGTCTCTCAATGTCTATATTTTTTGCTTCTTACATGTTATATATTTTTTAATTGTCTGTAGATGGTTCTTACTGTATCTAATTTAGAAGTTCATTAAAAATGGGAACCACTGTTTGTTAGACATCTTACTTAAATCGACCATGATATACTATCAGCTATTAGAGTCTATCACAGAGCTGTAGTTCAATGATTACATTTTCAGAAATGTAAGTAACTGTATTATTCTTACATATTGGCTTATAAGAATATAAGTAACAAGAAAATAGCCTGAGATGTTCTAAATTTTTATTTCATACCAAAAAGAAAAGGAAAATACTTTCTGGTTTGTAACACTTTGAGTATAGTAATATATAATATATACACAATTAAAATTACAATAATATCAGTCTTTGTTATGTTTAGTTTGCCTTTTTACCTCTAAGAATTCATGGTCTTTATTAGTTTTAACTATGGGAATATGCTAAAAGGAATTACATTTTCTAATGTCCTCTGATGTGGGGAGGTCCCTCTGTGTATATGTTTGTCTTATTGGTTGATAAATAAAGTACTGTTGGCCAATAGGAAGGCAAGATAGGTGGGACTAGGAGTCAAGGAGGATTCTGGGAAATGTAGTAAAGATGTCTTTCGATCCAGGCAGGAAGTGACATAGCAGGCAGACTCATATATCAGCAAGGACAAGAAGGAAGTCGTTCCTTTTTCTTTCTCTTCCTCCTGGTCTCTGTTCTGGAGTCACAATGTGATCCACTAGCAAGAGAGGGTGCCAGCTGAAGGAGTCCTCAATAAGATAAGTCTTATAAAATATATAGATTTATGATAATTAAGACTGAGCTAGCAGATGAGAAATCCTAATCATTGGCCAAGCAGCATTTGTACCTAATATAAGTCTCTGTTTGTTACCTGGGACCATAATGTGGGGGAGGGTGGAACTTGGGAGGCCTGGTGGAAAGTGCCCATGTGGCAGCAGGGCTCAGGCTGCTTTGGTGTAAAGACTTATTGTTACAGTTCTCATTAACTTTCTCAAATGTCATTCACTTTTAGTTCAGAAAAATCATTTCCATTGGTTCAAACTCAAAGGATGTTTAGTGAATTGTTGGGGAAGCCATGGACAGTACAATGTCCTTGGTTCTACCCAGATCTCGGTTGTAGGAATCAACAGAACATGTGCAGCATCATGAAGAAAGAAAAAGTGCAATGAGGGATTCATATTACTGTTATATCTAATTGAACTTTACATGACGTCTATGCAACGACAGCTTTTCCTTGCATAAGGGATCTGGGATCATGCTTTACCATGTCTAGGTCTGAATCCCACAGGTCTTTCAGATCCTGCATAGTGATTAGAGTAAAAACAACATAACATAAACATTAAACACAAAATATATGTTTAATATTTAATAGTATTCTGACAAATAAATAATTTTGAAATGTATGTATTCTATATGTAGTTCTTTCCTTAAGACCTTAAATTGTTTATTGTGATAAAAATATGAATGTTCTTTGCATTGTGACATTTACTTGAATATTCCAAGAGAAATACCAAAAAAAAGCATTCCATATAGCAAACTGGTGTCTTTTTCCTTTCATTCCCCTAGTTAGAATCATCCTTGGTGACCAATTTATTTTAAAGTGTTTTAATTGTGATGGTTTTGACAAGATGTACTGCCAAACATCTCATTTAATGTTGACACAATTATTAACAAAAATCAATTTTTCTAAAAACTGATTCATTGATTACCTCTTCATCAAGGAAAATAAAGCTGAAAAGAATGTAATTAAAATCTGATAGCTACTGATGGCAGCTGAAGTTTGATCTGTGTATTATTACAAAAAGGTAGAGTTTCATAGCTAATGCTCATATTGCATTTCTGCTTTCCCCTTTGTGGAAAAGATGTTTAATGTTTATTGATTAAACAAATTACTAAATAGTTGTTGTTTTAATTCTTTATTCAAGTAACACTGTCAAATTTGTGTTAATAAAAAATGACTAAAGCAACACAGAACACATACCTGGTAATCACCCTTACTTTAAATTTATGAAATATGAAATAAACATTCTATACAGAGGCAAAATTTATTCCCTCAAAAAAATATACACATCAAAATAAATACATTTCCTTAGATTTGACTTTCTTCAGAGTGTTGTCTAGTTTCAGGGATCTGATTGTTTTCATTAATATTTTGCTTGGATAACACTGAGGTTTGGTATGTTTATCTTAAATGTTTTGTTGAAAAAAATTAAATGACACAAATGATACTCTGAATGTGTAATATTTTAAAATGTTTTTGAGATTTTACATTTACTTTATGCATATAATTGTTTTGTCTGCATGTATGTTTATATGATGTGTGTACAGAGTCTATAAAGACCAAGAAACAAGAGAAGAACTGTAACTCTGAGACTGGAGTTACAAACAGTTGTGAATAGTAATGTTGGTGCTGATAATTGACCCTGGGTCACCTGAAAGAGCAGCTCACACTCTTAACCACCTACAAGTACATATTTTTATTGCTGTGGATTGCATTCATTAGTTTTCTTAATTTAGAGACTTTTTTCTGGATTGCATATGTTTATAGTGTATGGTCACTGATATCTCTAATTAGTCAAAATTGTCTTAAGTGCCTAAACATAGGAATCCCTACTTTTGCCAAGAGGAGATTTATGTAGATGTCTATGTGTTGCCATCTCAGTAAGAAAACATTCCTGCATGGGAAAGTCTGCATGTTGAGGAATGTCTAAATCACACCTGCTACATTATGCCAAGGCTTAATCTTCATTCCTTGATTCTGCAGTGCTTCAGTTCTAGGAAAAAGTGAGGTCTTAGTAATATCTAAAGTTGTTCTTAGTCATTAGTAAGCCAGTAATATGTGTGTACTCACCAGTCTTTTGTCAACTTGACACAAGCTAGAGTTTATCTGAAATGAGGGAACCTCAATTGAGAAAATGCCTCCACAGGTCATGCTGTGTGGCATTTTCTTAATTACTGATGGATGGGGGAGGTTCTAGATCATTGTAAGTTATGTCATCCCTGGACTGTTAATTCTGAGCTCTTTAGTATACAGGCAGAAGCTGTATTTGTAATAGCCAGAACTTTGAAACAATCTAGCAATCTTTCTAGATGAAGAAAATGTGGTTCAATTACACAATGAAGTATTACTAAGCTGTTAAAAACAAGTACATCATAAAATTCACAAGCAAATTAATGTAACTAGAAAAAAATCACTCTTAGTTAGAAACCCAGACACAGAAAGACAAACATGGTGTGTACCCAATTTTAACTGGATATTAGCTATAAAGCAAAGAATAACAAGGCTATAACCAACAGACCTAGAAGCTAGGTAAAAAAGATGGCTCAGGCAGGGATGCTAGGATTTCTCTGTGAAGGGAAAATAGATTTCATGAGTAGACTGGGAGCAGGTGAGGATAGAACCATGAGGGATCAGGTAGGGGTATGGAGAGGGGGAGTACTAAAAGAGACAACTGGAAAAGTGTGGCATTTGGGGGTGAAGTAGGAACCTAGTACAAGGGAAACCCCCAGGAATCTAGGAATCTACAAGGATGACCCCAGCTAAGACTCCCAGCAATAGGGGATACATAGCCTAAATTGGCCTCCTGTCACGAGCAAGAATTTTTTTTTTTATTTGGTTATTAGTTCTAGTTAGGGAACAAGCTTGTTTCACATGTAAGTCCCTTCTTCCTCTCCTTCTCCATCTTCCTCTCCCTCTCCCTCTCCCTCTCCCTCCCCTCAGCCCCATCCCTCCTTCCCCACCCCCAGCCTACACCCCCACTCTATCCACCCACCACTCCCCAGACAGAGTAGGGCCCACAACCCAGGGCTATGCAAATTCCACCAAATCTCCCTGTGCTGGTTCTGGTCATTCCCAATGTGTCCAGGGCCAGAGTGTAACCCTTCACTTGGGATATGTTCTCAAAGTCCCTTCTTGCACCAGGGAAAAATACTAATCCACTACCAAAGGCTCCCTGTAGTGCAGAGGCTTCCTTATTGACATCCATGTTCAGGGGTCTGGATCAGTCTTGTACTGGCCTACCTGACAGCATCTGGGATCGATGTGCTTTCCCTTGTTCAGGCCAACTTTTCCTGTGGGTTTCTCCAACCTGGTACAGACCCCTTCACTCTTAATTCCTCTCTCTCTTCAACTAAATTCCTGATTTCAGCTCAGTATATATCTGTGGATGTCTGTCTCTGCTTCCATCAGTCACTGGATGAGGGTTCTAGAATGGCATAAATCTCATTTTAGGGGAAGGGCTTTTAGGTTACCCTCTCCACCATTGCCTGGATTGTCAGATCCTGTAATCCTTGTAGGTCTCTGGAGATTTCCCTGGTTCCAGATCTCTTCTCGGAACTACAGTGGCTCCCTCTGATATGGTATCTATCATCCTGCTCTCTCTCCTCTATTCTTCCCCCAACTCAATATTTCTGCCCCTCCATTTCCTCTCTTCTTCTCCTCATCTCTTGCTCTTATTGTAGCAGCTCCTTTCCTCCCCACCCTCATGCCCCCAATTAGTTCGGGAGTTCATGTCACTTCCATTCCTGGGGACCATTTATCCCTTAGAGTCCTTCATGTTTCCTAGTTTCTTTGGTGAAGAGGATTATAGGCTGGTAATCCTTTGCTCTATGTCTAAAATTCATATATCAGTGAGTACATACCATGTTTGTCTTTTTGTGACTGGGTTACCTCACTCAGGATGGTTTCCTCTAGTTCCATCCATTTGCCTGCAAATTTCAAGATTCCGTTGCTTTTTTCTGCTGAGTAGTACTCCATTGTATAGATGTGCCACATTTTCTCAATCCATTCTTCAGTTGAGGGGCATCTAGGTTGCTTCCAGGTTCTGGCTATTACAAACAATGCTTTTATGAACATGGTTGAACATATGTCCTTGTTGGATGATCTTGCACTATTTGGGTAGATACCCAAGAGATGAATGGCTGGAACTTGAGGTAAACTGATTCCCATTTTTTTCTGAGAAACCGCCAACTGATTTCCAGAGTGGTCTTACAATTTCGCACTCCCACCAGCAATGGAGGAGTGTTCCTTTATCTCCACATCCTCTCCAGGATAGATTGCCATCGGTATTTTTGATTTTAGTCACTCTGACAGGTGTGAGGTAAAATCTCAGAATTGTTTTGAGTTGCATTTCTCTTATGGCCAATAATTTTTGAGCATTTTCTTAAGTGTCTTTCAGCCATTTCAGATTCCTCTGTTGAGAATTCTCTATCTAGTTCTGCACCCCATTTTTTAATTTCATTGCTTGGTGTTTTGGTGGCTAGCTTCTTGAGCTCCTTATACATTTTGGAAATCAGTCCTCTGTCAGATGTGGGATTGGTGAAGATCTTTTCCCATTCTGTGGGTAGTCCTTTTATCCTACTGACTGTTTCCTTTGCCTTGCAGAAGCTTCT
This sequence comes from Cricetulus griseus, assembly GCF_003668045.3. Taxonomy (NCBI): domain Eukaryota; kingdom Metazoa; phylum Chordata; class Mammalia; order Rodentia; family Cricetidae; genus Cricetulus; species Cricetulus griseus. Next base: position 135,613,544 of record NC_048595.1, on the reverse strand, counting down.
CAGTTTCAGGAGGTCCCATTTATTAATTGCAGACCTCAGTGTCTGTGCTAATGGCATAATGTCCAGGAAGCAGTATTCTGTGCCAATTTCTTCACGGGTATTTCCCATTTTCTCTTCTAGAATATTCAGTGTGGCTGGATTTTTGGTGAGATCTTTGATCCATTTGCACTTAAGTTTTTTGCATGGTGACAGGTGTGGATCTATCTGCAATCTTCTGCATGTCAGAATCCAATTGTACCAGCACCATTTGTTGAAGAAGCTATCTATTTTCCATTGTATAGATTTAGCACCTTTGTCAAAAATAAGGTATCCATAGGTGCGTGGGTCAATATCAGGGTTTTCAATTCAATTCCATTGGTCTATCTGTCTACTTTTGTGCCAATATCAAGCTGTTTTCAGAACTATGGCTCTATAGTAGAGCTTGAAATCAGGGATGGTGATGCCTCCAGAAGATCTTTTATTGTAAAGAGTTGTTTTAGTTATCCAGGGTTTTTTATTTTTCCATATAAAGTTTAGTATTGTTCTTTCTATGTCTGTGAAAAACTGTGTTGTGATTTTGATGGGGATTGCATTGAATCTGTAGATTGCTTTTGGCAGGATTGCCATTTTTACTATGTTAATTCTACCTATCCAAGAGCATGGGAGATCTTTTCATTTTCTGGTATCTTCTTTAATTTCTTTCTTTAAAGTCTCAAAGTTCTTATTGAACAGGTCTTTCACTTTTTTGGTTAGTGTTACCCCAAGATATTTTATGTTGCTTGTGGATGTTTTGAAAGGTGATGTTTCCCTGATTTCTTTCTCATTGGATTTATCATCTGTATATAGTAGGGCTACTGACTTTTTGAGTTAATTTTGTATCCTGCTACCTTGCTGAAGGTGTTTATCAACCATAGGAGTTCCCTGGTAGAGTTTTTCGGGTCACTAATGTAGTCTATCATGTCGTCTGCAAATAGTGATAGTTTGACTTCGTTCTTTCCAATTTGTATCACTTTGATCCACTTTCTCGTCTTATTGCTCTAGCCAGAACTTCAAGTACAATATTGAAGAGATATGGAGAGAGTGGACAGCCTTGTCTTGTTCCTGATTTTAGAGGAAATGCTTTGAGTTTCTCTCCATTTAGTTTGATGTTGGCTATTGGTTTGGTGTATATTATGTTTATCATATTTAGATATGTTCCTGTTATTCCTGTTCTCTCTAAGATCTTTATCATGAAGGGATGTTGGATTTTGTCAAAGGCTTTTTCAGCATCTAGTGAGATGATCATGTGGTTTTTCTTTTTCAGTTTGTTTATATGGTGGATTACATTGATGGATTTTCATATGTTGAACCATCCTTGCATCCCTGGGATGAAGCCTACTTGATCATGGTGGATGATTTTTCTGATATGTTCTTGGATTCGGTTAGCCAATATTTTATTGAGTATTTTAGCATCGATGTTCATGAGGGATATCGGTCTGTAGTTCTCTTTCTTAGTCATATCTTGTGTGGCTTGGGTATCATTTGGGAATATCCCATCTGCTTCTATTGTGGGAACAGTTTGAGAAGTACTGGAATTAGCTCTTGTTTGAATTTCTGGTAGAATTCTGCAGTGAAGACATCAGGCCCTGGGTTTTTTTTTTTTTTTTTTTTTTTTTTTTTTTTTTTTTTTTTTTTTTTTTTTTTTGGTTGGGAGGCTTTTGATGACTGCTTCTATTTCATTAATAGTAATAGGTTGATTTAAACTGTTTTTCTGATCTTGATTTAATTTTGGTAAGTGATATTTATCCATAAAGCTGTCCATTTCCTTTAGATATTCCAATTTTGTGGAATACAGGTTTTCAAAGTATGACCTAAAGATTCTCTGGATTTCCTCAGTATCCGTTGTTATATCTCCCTTTTCATTTCTGATTTTGTTAATTAGCATGCTCCCTCTCTGCCTTTTGGGTAGTTTGGCTAGAGGTTTGTCTATCTTATTGATCTTCTCAAAGAACCAACTCTTTGTTTCACTGATTCTTTGTACTTTTTTCCTAGTTTCTACTTTGTTGTTTTCAGCTCTTAGGTTGATTATTTCCTGGCATCTACTCCTCCTTGTTGTGTTTGCTTCTTTTTGCTCTAAAGCTTTCAGTTGTTCTGTCAATTGTCTAATGTGACTTTCCTCCAGTTTCTTCATGTGGGCACTTAATGCTATGAACTTCCCTCTTAGCACTGCTTTCAGAGTGTCCAATAAGTTTGGGTATGTTGTGTCTACATTCTCATTAAATTCTAGGAAGTCTTTAATTTCTTTTTTTAATTCTTCCTTAACTCAGGATTGGTGCAATTGTATGTTATTCAATTTCCACGAATATGTAGGTTTTCTGCAATTTGTATTGCTGTTGAATTCTAGCTTTAATGCATGGTGATCTGATGAGATACAGGGGGTTATTTCAATTCTTTTGTAACTGTGGAGGTTTCCTTTGCTGCAAACTATGTGGTCATTTTAGAGAGGATTCCATGTGGTGTTGAGAAGAAGGTATATTCTTTTGTGTTTGGATGGAATGTTCTATAGAGATCTATTAATCCCAGTTGGATCATAACTTCTGTCAGATCCTTTGTTTCTTTGTTAATTTTCTGTCTGGTGGTCCTGTCCAGTGGTTTAAGGGGATGTTGAGTCTCCTATGATAAGTGTGTGTGGTTTTATGTGTGGTTTGAGCTTTAGTAATGTTTCTTCTACAAATGTGGGTGCCTTTGTATTTGTGGCATAGATGTTCAGGATTGAGACTTCATCTTGATGGACTTTTCCTCTGATGGGTATTAAATGCCCTACTCCATCTCTTTTGATTGATTTTAGTTTGAAGTCTAATTTGTTAGATATTAGGATTGCAACACCAGCTTATTTCTTGGGCCCATTTGATTGGAAAATCTTTTCCCATCATTTTACTCTGAGGTAATGCATGTCTTTGAAGTTCAGGTGTGTTTCTTAGAAACAGCAGAAGGGTGGATTCTGTCCTAGTATCCATTATGTTAGCCTATATCTTTTTATGGGTAAGTTAAGACCATTGACATTTAGGGATATTAATGTTCATTGTTCATTGGTTCTTCTTTGTTTTGGATTTATTGTTGGAGGTGTCATTTTGTGTGGATTTCGCCCTCCTGTTTCTTTTTGTGTTTGGTAAAATTAGATTATCTATTGCCAGTGTTTTTGTGAGTGTAGTTATATTCGTTGGGTTGGAATTTTCCTTCCAGAACCTTCTGTAGTGCTGTATTTGTGGATATGTATTGTTTAAATCTGTTTTTGTCATGGAATATCTTGTTTTCTCCATTTATAATGATTTAAAGTTTTGCTGGGTACAGTAGTGTGGGTTGCCCTCCATGCTCCCTTAGTACTTGTAGGGTATCTACCCAAGACCTTCTAGCTTTCAGAGTCTCCTTTGAGAAATCATGTGTGATTCTGATTGGTTTACCTTTATATGTTACTAGGCCTTTTTCCTTTGCTGCTGTTAACATTTTCTCTTTATTCTGTAGATTTGTTTTTTTGATTATTATGTGTTGGGGGGGACTTCTTTTTGTGGTCCAGTCTGTTTGGTGTTCTGTAAGCTCCTTGTTCTTTCATAGGCATAACCTTCTTTAGCTTGGGGAAGTTTTCTTCTATGATATTGTTGAATATGTTTTCTGTACCTTTGAGTAGTGTTTCTTCATCTTCCTCTATACCTATTATTCTTAGGTTTGGCCTTTTCATGGTGTCCATATTTCCTGGATATTTTGTGTTAGGGATTTGTTGAACTTGAGGTTTTCTTTTGTCAATGAATATATATCCTCTATTGAGTCTTCAATACCTGAGATTCTCTCTTCCATCTCTTGAATTCTATTAGTTATACTCACATATTTAGTTCCTGATTGTTTATTCAGCCTTTCCATTTCCAGCATCACCTCATTCTGTGTTTTCTTTATTGTGTCTATTTCAGCTTTCATGCTTTGAACTGTTTCAAGAGCTTCTGTCACTTGTTTGGTTGTTTTTTCTTGGGTTTCTTTAGATTCTTTAAGAGATTTGTTTATTTCTTGAATTTTTTGGTTTGTCTTTTCCTCCATTTTGTGTAATTTTTTGCTTGCTTTTGCTTCCATTTATTTAAGTGATTTTCTTGTTTCCTCTTTAAACGTCTCTATCATCTTGCTGAGATAATTTTTGAGGTCCATCTCTTCTTCGTGCTCTGTGTTGGGCTTTTTAGATTTTGCTGGTGTGGAGTTCCTAGATTCTGGTGGTGTGTATTGGTCTTTCTGTTGTTAAGTGGGTGCTTATTCTGTCTTCTTCCCATATCTTCTTTCAGTGCATGCAGGTGGGGGTCTCTCCATCTCTTCTTGTGACCCAGTGGTGTGTGTGGTCCAGGGATTCAATGTCTGCAGCTCTGGATGGTCTTGCCTCTCCTGGTAGTCTCCTCACTCTGAATGATTTAGGCCTCCGTAGGGGTGAGGTCGGCAGAAAGGGAAGGAAGATTGGGGTGTTTCCAGATTCAGGGAACTCCTCCTGTGTGGGCGTGTCTACCCCAAGCAAGTCCTGCTCTTTTATGAAGGAAAAAAGAGGAGCAATGGATCTGGAGGAGAAGTGAGTTTGTAAGGGAGGGGCTGGGAGGGGAGCAAGGATTGGAGGCTGCTGCAGTTGGGATGTATTATATGAGAGAAGAATAAAGGGAAAAATAAAACTCAAAAGGGTTGGTATATCATGGAGTTTTTTGTGAGACTGTGTCTTTGAGTTATCTCAAAACTTTCACCTGTAGACTTACCAGAATGGCTGCCAAAACATGAACTAAACAAGGGCAACCATAGACAGATCTCTTTTGGTATTACACATTTTGTATCTTGGACCTTGAGTGTATGCTGATAAAGTCTAAGGATATTTCTCACATCAGTAAGTTGTAGATTTATTTTCTTGAATGCTAGTTCACTGATGATAATATTAAGAATGTTGAAGTAGAATTTAAAATCAAAAATCTATTGGGACTTGATTCCATTTTTATCAGCACTAGAATTGGAAATGTTTTACTTGACACCTCTTAATCCTAACTTGCTCCTATGTTAACTTGTTGTATGAATTGATTAGGTGTGTAATGATTTAGTAATCTATGATGTATTATAGAAGTAGAAGATCTAAACACTACATCCTATTGCATTCAATAGAAGTCCAAAGATAAGAAAGAGAGCAACTGCCTATGAGTATGAATAGGGTACACAGGATGTGTTTTCAAATCAGCATGTTCTATGTCTGGATGTGATTGTTATTGTAGAATTTGGTAGGCAGGACAAAGATCAATTAATTATAGGATATTTAAATGTTTATTTGAGAACATACTGAGACAATCTCCTTTTACAGTCAATATGCAATTTTTATTATTCTGAATTAAAGAGGGCTAGTGATGCAGATTTCCCAACATATACAAGATCCTGTGTTTAATGTCCACAAGCACAAGAAACTGATGAGGAAGCCATAAGAAGTGTTTCAGAGGAAAGATTAACATATGACATGTCATAGGCAGCACTGCATATGAAGAACTGACTTATATTTACACTGTGGTCTGAACCAAAAGAAAAAAAAAACTATATCAGAAGTGTGTATAGTGTATTTAAAATGTCTCTTTTCCACAGTAATTGAGACAACCATTTAAAAAATTTAGCTAGCATGAACATTTCTACAGATTTGATAATAAATTAATTTTATATTTTTTAACCCATGAATTTCTGAACTGGAAGTACTGTAGAATTCTCATGAAGGAAGGGAGATCTCTGGACTACTTTCTTTTTCTGAGGGACCAAAGAGAGGAAGAAAAATGAGAGATTGTTTTTCTGCTAGTGCCCTCATGCCAACCTGATAAACTGCTGACAAGGAAATAAAGTTCAACTCCATGGCTATTGAAAATATAAGTTACAAGGCCCACCTAAATCAGTTATAGGGAATTATGTAACCAACGGAATCCAATACATGAAAAAGGTGGTCCATTTATCAGAAGGAAAGCATCACAGACTGGGAACTCGACATCCTGACTTATTGTGGAGGACAAACAACCTACAAGCAATACAGCATAGGCTATAGGCGTTGGTGAATATATGAGGAGAGGTTGGTATGGCATATATTTCTATATGTTAATATTTATTCTAGATAATCTTGTCCCTGGTGTCATGAATTGGCACAGAAGGATGAGTGTGTGTTTTTTATTTTGTTTTCCAGTTCTCAACTCTCTGTGTCTCAGAAAACAGAGTTAATATCCTTTTCAGGTTATTTACTTAAAGAGGAAAACCTTGTCCTAACATAAGAGTTATTAAGAGAGTGCATTTACTTAGCACAGACCCATGAGAATAAGAAACTACCATCACAGTATAATGCCTAAGCATAGGCTTAGTGGCACATGACTGCCATGCTATTATTTGAGAACCTGAAGTCTAGGTCTGAGTATCACAAGTTCTAAGCTATTTTCTTTCATGGGATATATAATACAACCCTGGAAAACAAAATAAAACAAATACAAACAACAAATATAGTCACAAAAGAATATTTACTCCTTTAGAATATTATATAATCTATTCAAATTTTTAACTTTTATACTAAAAGGCATGAAACATTGTATTCACTCTCAAAATATAATGCTTAGCTGAGAAGTAAAATAACATTTTTAAGTCTGTCACATTCTATTTTGTAAAGACTTTTAGAAAGTAGTTCATCAATATTTTATTCTAAATTGTGGGTTATCAATGTCACTAATAATGATTTATTCCCTTGATTAAAGTACTTAAAGTGACCAGCAGTAAAATGAAGAGAATTGAGGGGTATAAACTGTGGGATAATAGAAGATTTTAGAAAAAAACTTTATTTGAAGAAAATATCTCTTGATGGCCCAGATTTAAGGCAAAGCTTATCTGTAATCTGATTTTGTCATTTTTTGTTAGAGTAAAAATAAATTCATATTGTTAGAATAAAGAACACAAAAATAAAAGCTTGGCATTTTTAGAAAGTTTACTCCTCCAAACAACAAATTCTAAACTGTGCTTTGTGGATCTGGTTTCTTTCTTCCTTCCTTCCTTTCTTCCTTCCTTCCTTCCTTCCTTCCTTCCTTCCTTCCTTCATTTCTTCCTTCCTTTCTTCCTTCCTTCCTGTCTTTCTTTTTGATGGAAGGAAGAAGGTCTTTTTTATTTTTTTCTATTTTTTATTTAAATTAGAAACAAGCTTGTTTTACATGTCAATCCCAGCTCCCTCTCCCTTCCTCCCTTGCCCCCCAGTAACTCGCTATCCTGTCCCCTTTTTGCTCCCCAGGGAGGGTGAGGCCTTCCATAGGGAATCTTAAAAATATGTCATCATTTGGAGAAGGGCCTAGGCCCTCCCCCTGTGTCTAGGCTGACAGAGTATCCCTTTATGTGGAATGGAATGTGGATCTGTTTTCCACATTGAGATGATTGTTGAGCTGAGGTCTCACCGATGAGCATTTCAGTGAATATGGTGTGCATGCACATGGGTGTGTTTGGCAGTATCTGTGTATGTGTTACAGAAAAAGGAATTATCCATATAACTAATTTCTCTGAAGTTTAGTGCATAGATACTAACTTGCCAAATTCAATTACCATCTAGAATTTCCTCCTTTACCATGGACATGTTGAATTTCCTTATAGTCAAAAGTTGGAAATAATCATTGTTTGTCAAGGCTGCGAGACCAACATACTGTCCAATAATTCTAAGAGCAAATAAGAAAGGCATAGAGTTTATACACAATATTATACAACTTTCATTCAAGATAAAATTTTTAGTTTGCGTTGTTGCTAAACATTTGTTAATATCACTGTTGGTGGTGACTTATTTAAATAACTATTATTCTTGTTTTTATGTGACTATTGATGCTCCTCACTCATTCCTAAAAATATGTATATATAGGAGAGCACACAGTAGCACCAAGAGTAGTTTCAAAGTATCATTTTCACTATTATTCCAAACACTGTCCAATCTTAAATAATGAATCAATTTATCAAATAAGTCTATTGCACCTCAATAGGGCCTGTTGGAAAGCCTGATTGACATGTTTTTCTTTTAATTGTGATATCATTAAATGTTGGCAATGAATTCTATGATCTGCAACTTTGTAAAATTCAACATTGCTCTCTAGCATGGAAGACAAAGTTTCTCATATTGCATTTCTTTGAATTAAAAAAAATCATGATCTCAAAACAGAATTGTGCTTATCCAGTTCATTATTATACAGCGTTTGTTCTCACAGTGATTGTCATTGAATTATAACTTGTATTTACTAAACTCAGGTGCACTTAACTATTTTTCTCACTTTGGTTTCCTTGAAAGCATGGTGTACAAGAACTTACCGACTTAAGTAGAAAAAAAGACTCACAGATGGAATACTTAGCATAATTGTTAAGTGTGTAGTCTTAGAAACCCAGTTGAGGATGAGGGAGGCTGATCCTGAGCTCAGGGTACTAATTTTGCTTTCGAACTTGACAAACTCCCATTACCTGATTCAGATAATGCTAATCCGTTGCTATTTCTCATCTTGATTTATCCTTCCTTTTCCCCCATTATCCTGTAACATAAGTCATATTTCAATTTTAAGAGAAATTCCCCAGAGTTTGTGAAGGATAGTGTGCTATAAAATATAGTATTTCCAGATACATTGTAGACAATGAGTGACACATAAGACAGAGTAACTTACTTCATTTTTCTTGAGATGTTTTGTGTTGATCTTCCTTTGTAGCTGATGCTAAACATACTGAAGGCATGTCTCTGAGTGACCTTGTCTCTTCCTGTGACGCCAGGAGTGATGCCAGATGACTTAATGATGCTGGTATGAAGCCTTGAAAGTGGCACTATGCCATTTTGTTGGTTACAGAGAAGTCATCACAAATACAGATGACAAGAAAGAATCAGTATGTGTCAGTTGGATAAGACAGAAGTTCTAACATACAGACAGAGACATCTACATTACTTTTTAAAGTCACTATCTTTAAAATACCACATGTTAATCAGGATTGGGCCTTATTCCTTTATATCTGTTTGGTCACCTGTAACACTAACTCTTTCTGCCAGCCACCTGTGTTCTGCTACCACATTAGGGCCCCCAAATAACACACAGAGATTAATATTGGTTACAATTCTGCTGGCCAATGACTAGGATTTCTTATTTGCTAGCTCAGTCTTAATTATCAACTATAACTACTAATCTATATATTTTTTATAAGGACTTATCTTACTGAGGACTCCAGCCTTAGCGTCCAGTGTTCATGGGATCACATGGTGACTCCTGTATTTATTACATTTCCCACAATTCTCCTCAACTCCTAGCCCCACCTACCTTGCTTTCCTATTGGCCAACAGTGCTTTATTTATCAACCAATAAGACAAACATATACACAGAAGGACTTCCCCCATCAGTCACTCTATAATGTTTTCAATAATTATGTCATTTCTTATTTGTAAAATTCTTTCTCAGCAAAAGTCCTTGAGACAAAACTTCAAGAGATAACACTATCTTTCTTTTAAAAATAAATCAGTTAAATAAAAAATCCAAAATTTGTAGAACTGATGGTTATATATAATTTGAAGTTTCAGTCTTTAGGGCAATAAATTATTAGAGAGCATGATTTAAATATTTAAACACAAGAGTAAGAAGAAAACTTCCTTGAAGATGCTTAGAGTTTGGATAGTAGTAAAAAGTGGGATGGTGGAAACTGGGCATGAGTGTTTTCAAGCTGGATAATAACAATACTAATGGTATGCTAGCAACAGGCTATATGTGCAGCAGCAGCTCATCCATCTCAGTTGCAGAGCCTTGGCTGGGCTTCCTGGAACTTTCTTTAGTTATCTGCCACCTGTGAATCCAATGGCTTCCCACAAACCCTTTTTCTTCACACCAATCTTGTTCTACTTACAATAACTTTAAGCTCTATATTGAAAGACTTGTGTGATTGACTACATATCAAAGTGACGTGCTTCAATTTCATCTTTCCATGCTTAACTTTTACCTAACAACTAACTTTGTGTTTTTGCTATATAAGAAATTGGCATATAATAACTAACTCATATTTTAATGTAAGTTTTGACACTCTGTCATATAAACACTCATGAAACTAACTCTACATTGAAGATAGAGGTCAAATCTGACAAGCTCAAATTATTGTCTTCTGTTATTTCATGTTTTTATTTTTCTCTCTGTCACAATTACCTCTGTTATTTAACAACCAATATACACATTCTTTTTGCTTTCAATTATTACATATTGGTTTGAGCATTGTACAATTTATATATAATAGAAGTATAACATATTGTTTAAGACTATTTTGGTCAAAACCCCATGAGAACCAGAGTTTAATTAGCAGAACTCACATGATGGAAACAGAATAGATTCCTTCAATGTGACCTTTGAGGCATGCATGCAACACTGCATACATGCATAATACGTAAATTTAAAAGAAAAGCAGATTTGGGAAAATTTCTGTTAATGTATCAAAATTTTGTTCCTTTTGTTTTGGAAAACAGTCTATCCTATGAATTTATCCGTTTTTTTAGTCAATAATATGTTGATAGGTATTATCAGATTTGGGGGACCTGTCCTGCTATTTATTTACTTACTTAGTGTGTGTGAATGTGTTTGTTATATGCAGTAGAGGAGGACATTTGGTTTCCTGCTCTTTCTTGTCCTTTCTCTTGCTGTCTTTTTCACTTGAGACAGGATATCTTACTAAATCTGAGCCTATGATATTAAACGGACTGGCTAGCTATCACACACTACGGGTCCTTCTGTTTTTGCTTCCCACAATGCTGTGCCTAGCATTTTCACATGGGTGCTGGGGTGGAAATCAAATCTTCATGGTTGTGCAATAAATAACCTTATGCCAAGAGCAAGTCATTTAAAACATAACTGAGTACTGGGAAATGACAGGAAATGTTCTATGAACATACATGTTCAAACACAATTCATGATACAGGTTTCTTTTTTATATATAGCTACTTAGGAGTGGTGTCTATGGATCAAAGTCACCCACTGCAGATACGTTTCATGTCAACAGTGTACTCCAAGAGTAGACACATGGGGGAAGGTCTAGGCCCTGCTGGAAATGATATGACAGACTTTGAAGATCCCCCATTGAAGGCCTCACCCTCCCTGGGGAGCAGAAAGGGGTTAGGATTGGAGGTTGGTGGGGTGCAGGGGAGGAGAGAAGGGAGAAGGAACTGGGATTCACATGTCAAACAAGCTTGTCTCTAATTTAAATTAAAAAAAATACTTAATAAAAAATTCCCAGCAGACCAATCAAACAGAAAATAAAGGAATGTTGATGTTGAGAAAAGATGAGAACTGTTATCTCATTGAAATGCAAATTCATGAAAATAAAATATTTACAGAATGAATTAAATAAATAAAATGATACAATTAGCAAAACTTTTGAAATTATCTCATCAGTTATAAAGTCACAGTACTGATAGGTCAAATTGCAAATTTCACAAAACTTAAAAAATTTACAAGATCTAAACACCACTTAAGCACATTAACATAATCAATTCAATTTAATGCAAGAAGAATCACTAGGAAGGAATAAACAAATTACAGAAAGATAAGATACTAGTAATCCAAGAATGATTAGTGACATTAAATATACAAAAGCAAGGATTGATGAAAGAAAGGATGCAAAGACAGAATGAAACCAAATGATTTAATACTGAATTTAATACTGAATATAATAGATTTGTATCAATATTGACATCATAACACTGTCGATAATTTACAGATTTGCATAAACACATTTGAGTATTCATTGCTCCTCTTAAAATAATTGGTTTTCTATAATTAAAAACTACTTTATAGGGTAGTATATTCTAATTGATAGATAGATTTAGCAGAGCAGAAAACATTAGATTTACCATAGTTCAAAAGAATTGATTAGACAGTACTTGTTTTATCGAAACTATTTTGCATGAGAAAAGCTATGAGACAACATTCAATGGCCTTTGGAATATGACTTAAAATTTGTAAAACTGGTTACAATTTGGAGATATATGACTGGCAAAACTAAAAGTGCTTATTATCATCTTAATAAATTAACTCTTAATTTAATCCAATATTACCCAGTTTTATTTGAAAATTTCTTTAGTATATTTTAGGATACCTAGAGATATGAATTTAGTCACAGTTCCACCATCAAGAACACAGATGTTGCATTATATGAATAACATCTGCTGAAGCAGCTGTTGTCACCATTTAAGTTCAAGCCGTTGCCAAGAAGTACTTTTCCCCATTGCTGTATTTGTTCATTTTGGGAGAATGATCAGGGAGCAAGTGCCAGTACTAGATGTGATGATTACAGTAGAGGGTGATTTGGTGGGCCTCAAGTGGGCCTTCATGTCTTTGCAAATCGAATTGTCTGACTTGCTGCCAGGGCACATTGGAGTGTACTTTACAGACACACTGAAAAGCTCTGCTAACAGTGATGCTGAAAAACTGTTCTTCATTGAAGGTGATTATGAACTCTACACTGGAACCAGCTAAAAACCATTTACCCAGAATGGCATGCCTGCAATGCACTGGACTGACACAAGAGGAAACAAGCACAATTTGAGCAGAAGACTCAATAATGTTGGCAATAAAAAGAAACTTCCACATCTTCTTGGTCAGATGTCTATGTCATCCCCTGTCATAATTGACTTTTGTCAACCTTACACAAATGTACACACTGCTTGGAAGAGAAAATTTCAATTGAGGATTATCTCCATCAGTTTGACCTCTGGGTATGTCTGGAGAGATATTTTCTAGATTTCTAATTGATGTAGGGAAGCCTAGTCCTCTGTAGACAGGTCATTCTGTGTTGTAAAAGGAAAGAAGGTAAGCAAACAAAGCAAGTCAGTTAACTCATCCCCCCATGGTTCTGCTTCAGTTCTCTCCCCCTTGCTTTCTGGCTTTGGCTAACTTTGGTGATGATTTATAACTTTTAGACTAAAATAAATCTTTTCCTTGTTAGCTGCTATTGTTCATGGTGTTTATTAGAGTAACTAAGAAGCATATTTGGGAACATGTGCCTTTAAATTAGTGTTTGAGTCTAATTCTTGTATGTAGAATTCAAAAATTAGGCACCACAGTCCTTGATTTAACATATAAATATTAAACAGATATTCTAATATCAAACAGAATTTTCACCAATTATTAACCATGAGAGTGAGATCAGACATATAATTATTTCTTTTGTACTTTGCCTCACAAAGATAACTTTAATTAGAAGTAAACTGTGACTTGTATGAATTATTTGTTAATTTGCCTCAGGCTATTATGACCTATCCATCAAGACAAACAGAAGCTGAGTATAGATGTTAAGTATAATATGTTCAACTCTATAAACTGTGAGATACACAAGAATCCACTAAGGAGAAGGATATTAAAAAATTAACTGTACCACAGTTTTCTCACGGTGGAAGGAGTAAAGCTACAAAACATAGAATGAACTATATGTCAATGCTTTGTGAAAGCATCCATAAGGTGATTTTTAATGCACTATGTCTTCTTTTGTAAGCTAATTGTCTTCTTTTGTAAGATAAACAAAATGCTTTTGACACTATTCGTGCTAAGTTTATAAAGTCTCTCAGGAGCACATTTGCTCTTTGCTCTCACTAGGTCACATGTTAAAAACTACTAGTGATGAGTAGTGTTACAGAGACATCACAAAAAGAAGCTCAAGTTCACTTATGCTGTTTGACTTCATAGAATGTAATTTTGCTCAGTGTTAACATCCAAACTATTAGGAAATTAGAAGATGAGTGAAAGTTGGAAAGATGCAAACACTTACCAGAAAAAAAAAATCAGATTTTCTAAATCAGTTGTTGAAACCCCATTGCAAACCTCTATCTCCAAAAATATTGACAAGTGTTATGATTCACAACAGTAGCAAAATTACAGTCATGCAGTATAAATGAAATATTTTTGTGGTTGGTGGTCACACAATATGGGGAACTGTATTAAAGGGAGGAAGCATTAGGAATGTTGAGATCCACTGCTCTGGATAGAAGTACTTAAGTCACTGGACTCACCAAGGGCCTACCTTCTGTCTATTAAAGAAAATACACTGTCTGTTTTATAATTGTCTACTCCTCCTGGACATGGCTCTCAGGCTATACTTCCAATGGTGATGTCTCCTTTTTACTCCTCTTTCTGCATATTTAAATCACTGTCTGTCCTTTCCCCTACTACATAAAAATGTCATCCCATCAGTTTCTTCAAGTTAAAAGTTTATAGATTCTATACAGAAGATGATACAGATTCTTTTTGTTTTGTTTTGTTTTTACCATAGAAAATATAGTATGTTTGTCAAGTTGGCTGCTAAAACCTGGATACAGTATGTAAATACTTCATAATACAGAAAGTAAGACTCCAAGAATAACCATTCATTGTGAAGAATAGTGGGGACAGAGAAGAAAAGGAAGAGGAAACATCATACAGGAGAAAACTGAGACTACCCTCACAAGAGGCCAAGGTGACTGAGTATGACTTAGTTAATGAATGGGAAATAAAGAGAATATAAAGAGAAGGTAAAGCATAGTAAATGGTTCCATGAGAAGGTATGGGGATCTTTCAATAATGTATATCTAGACGCAGAAAGAAGCCAATCTGAGAAAACAACATATGTTGTCCTTCTAGTTATCTGACACTCTGAGAATAGGAAAATGCAGGGAGAAGGTTAAAAAACCAAGGTTGTCAAGGACTTTAGAGAAAGAAAGAATGAGCAAATAGAGCACATATTATTATTATTATTATTATTATTATTATTATTATTATTATTAATGCATTTTCTTTTTGTTTAAATTAGAAACAAGCTTGTTTTACATGTCAATCCCAGTTCCCTCTTCTTATCCTCCTCCCCTGTCCCCCACCAACCCCCATGTCATCCCTTTTCCATGTGGGATCTTCCAAATCTGTCATATCATGTGGAGCAGTGCCAAGGCCCTCCCCCATGTGTCTAGGCTGAGAGAGTATCACTATATGTGGAGTGAGCTCCAAAAGTCCAATCTTGTACTAGGGATAAACACTGACCACTACCAAAGGCCCAATAGATTGCCCAAGCCTCCAAACTGACATCCACATTCAGGAGTTCTAGATTTGTCCTATAACGCTTGCTTTCCCAGCTATCAGTATGGGGCCCATGATATCTGAGCTCCGCCCTTGTTCAGGTCAGCTGTTTCTGTGGGTTTCTCCAGCCTGGTCTTGACCCCTTTGCTCATCACTCCTGCCCCTCTGCAACTGGGTTCCAGGAATCCAGCTCAGTGTTTAGATGTGGGTTTCTGCTTCTGCTTCCATCAGCTATATAAGGTAGTCATCAATCTCGTTATAGGAGAAGGGTATTTTAGGTAGTCTCTCACTATTGCTGAGACTGTTAGTTGGGGTCATCCATGTAGATCTCTGGACACTTCCCTAGTGCCAGATTTCAATTTAAACGTATAAGGGCTCCCTTTTCCTGCTCTCCTCTCTTCTTCCCCTGACTCAATCTGCCTGCTCCCTCATGTCCTCATTTGCCCTCCTCTTCTCCCCTTCTCATTCTCCTAACTCCCTCTCCCCTCCCCCCATGCTCACAATTAGCACAGGAGATCAAGTCCCTTTCCCCTTCTCCAGGAGACCACGTGTGTCTCTCTTAGGGACCTCCTTGTTTCCTAGCTTCTCTGGAGGTGTGGATTGTAGGCTTGTAATCTTTGCTCTATGTCTAAAGTGCATATATGAGTTGGTATATACCATGTTTGTCTTTTTGTGGCTGGATTACCTCCCTCAGGATGGTTTCTTCTAATTCCATCCATTTGCCTGTGAATTTCAATATTCCATTTTTTTTCCACTGAGTAGTACTCCATTGTATAAATGTACCACATTTTCTTTATCTGTTATTCAGTTGAGGGGCTTCTAGGTTGCTTCCAGGTTCTGGCCGTTACAAATAATGCTGCTATGAACATAGTTGAACAGATGTCCTTGTTGCATGAATGTGCATCTTTTGGGTATATGCCTAAGAGTGTATTTCTGGGTCTTGTGGTAGACTGATTCCCATTTTCCTGAAGAACCGCCATACTGATTTCCAAATGGCTGTACAAGTTTGCACTCCCACCAACAGTGGAGAACTGTTCCCCTTTCTCAACATCCTCTCTAGCATAAACTGCCATTGGTGTTTTTGATTTTAGCCATCTTAACAGGGGCAAAGTGGTATCTTACAGTTGTTTTGATTTGCATTTCCCTGATGGCTTAGGATGTTGAGCACTTTATTCAGTGTCTTTCAGTCATTTTGGATTCCTGTATTCAAAATTCTCTATTTAGTTCTGTACCCCCCTTCTTAATTGGATCATTTGGTGTTTTTCTAACTACCTTCTTGAGTTCTTTGTATATTTTCGAAATCAACCCTCTGTCAGATGTGGGGTTGGTGAATATCTTTTCCCGTTCAGTTTGCTGCCATTCTGTCTTGTTGATTGTGTCCTTTGCCTTAGAGAAGCTTCTCAGTTTCAGGAGGTCATATTTATTAACTGTTGATCTCAGTGTCTGTGCTAGTGGTGTTATATTCAGTAAGCAGTCTCCTGTACCAATTAATTCAAGGGAACCTTTTTCTTTTTCTTTTAAGAGGTTCAGTGTGGCTGGATTCATGTTGATGTTGTGATCCATTTGGACTTAAGTTTTGCACAATAGATATGGATCTATCTGCAGTCTTCTAATGCCAACATATATTTATGCCAGCACCATTTGTTGAATATGTAGCTCAGAAATTAACTGTAAATTAAACTATGCACTTACTGGATAAACAAGTATAAGTGACTATCATGTGTTGATGGTAGAATAGTTTGCACCTTAGGATAGTGTAATAAGATGTAGCCATGAATGGTGCCTGGAATTTTAATTTCTTCTGCTCAAATTTTAATAAACATAAAACTGCTCTTAAAACTTGGAAGGAGGAGGTAGGTCAAACTGAAGAAGGTAGAGGAGTCTAAATGGGATGGCAATTGTGGCAGTTTGAATAAGAACGGCCCTATAGGCTCATATAATTCATGTTTAGTCACCAGGGAGTGGAACTGTTTGGTAGCATCAGAAGGGAGGAAGTGTGTGTGTCAGTAAGGTGGGATTTGAAATTTCAAAATCTCTGCCAGGCCCAGGCTCTCTATGTCTCTTTTTGTCATTATCTCTGTCTGTCTCTCCCTCCATCTCTCTGCTTATGGATCATGATGTAGAGCTCTCAGAAAAGTCTCTACTAAAATGTCTGCTTGCATGATACCAGGATACTAGCTGTGATCACATTGGACAAACCTCCAAACTATAAGCCAGCCCAGATTTCTTTTATAAGAGTTGCTGTGGTCATGACGTCTCTTAACAGGGATACAACATTGAAATAGAAATATATAAGTGATTTGATGAGGGAAATGGGAAAAACTGAAGCTCCTTAGAGATGGGAAGGAGATAAATAATGAAGTAAGTGGGGAAAGGATAAAAGGGAAGTAGCAGAATACAAGTGATCTGATAGGAGAAATGAGAATGGTGATCCTTAAAGAAGGGGGGAAGATCAATAAAGGAAAAAGAGGCAGACAGGTAAAACAGCAATATAGGTCACTGAAAATTTCACAAGGAATCATACTATTAATTATTTAACAACAAAGGAAAAACTCCAATTAGTATAATTAAAAGTATAAATAAACATGTATAGCTCTAATAAGTTTTTCTCATCTGGGCAGATGGTACTCCAAGAGCCAAAGACCGCCCAACAAACAAGCTAACACCAGACATGAGACACCCACTTTAGAATAGTTCAGTGTTATATAAGAGACTCCCCAAACATGTAGTCTATTATTATCTCATTTGGTTAACCGCTAGAGATGGAAGGTAATTTCCTACTGCTGATGATATGCTGTACTTCAGGAACAGGGCCCAGAGATCCCTAAGCTGTAACTGACCTGAAAGCTCCCTCCCCAGGGATTACTTCTTATTATGCCAGAAGATGCATTGGGAGTTCCAGAGGAACCAGCAATTCTATCTAACTATGACACTTACAGACTTCACAAATGACAAGCCTGACATGATAACTATATGGATGCAGTAGTAGCAAAAATACCTTAGCAGTAACCAACAGCTCTCTAACTGGACATAAGACATTCTCAAGAAAAGGAACAGCATGCATGGTACTGGAAACTTAGTTAACTACTCGGGGTTAATGATGATTATTGGAAGACAATCTTCATATATGAATTTACTAAACCAGAATAATACATGAAAAGAATCTATAAAATATGTTTTTATACCCACAGATAAGTGTAGTCTTCACCCATTATTAAAGAAACCTGCTTTTGTAACAAAGACCATTAGAGAAAACCACAATGAATCAAAATGCAGAGTTGTGGCACCCAGTTCCAATGGATAAATCTACAAAACTTTTCTGAACCTAATAGTCAGGAAACATCACAGAATTGGGGAAAGAATGATTTTTAAGAGCCAGAGAATCAGAGAGTTTTCTGTGAGATTGTGCCCTAGGAATGTCAGAGTCTCATCATATAATCTCACCAAATGACTTGTCCAAATAAGAACTTAATAAGCAGGTCACCAATAAACATGCCTAACCTCAACTCTATACAAATAACCAGAGGGAAATGAGTAAAAGCTGGAAGTGGGAGGCATGGTCCTTTCCAGGGAAGAGCACACCAATTAGATGTCCAGTGCCAAGCAGTTAGCCTTGAAAACATACACACAAGTAATATTACATGGACTCAATGGGTTATATTTAGAACTATGTATGTGTATACAAATTCTCATATGCATTCAACAACAGTTAATGAAAGGAAGAGACCATGAACAAGAAAAAGTGCTGGCAAAAATATATGGGAGGATTTGGAGGGAAAAAAAGGAAAGGCAGAAACATTGTAATTAAAATCTAATCTCAAAAATAAAACAACAACTGATTGTTAGTTAGAAATGGTGGCACATGTCCATATCTCCAGCTCTTAGAAGGCAAGAGGAATATCAGGTCAGGCAATCACTTGATAAACTACTTTACTACATGTTCCTGTTTTGGCTCCATCATACCCAAAACTGGGTGAAAAGAATTTCAAGCATTGGAAAGAGTGAGTGGTACTGCAGAAGAGTCTGTGAGCTGTTCCTACTGCATTGCCTACCCTGCCCTGCACAGATGGTGATTTCTTCAAAAGAAGACACCTGACCATGACATCAGTGTTTATCTGTGGCCAGTGAGAAACAGGAAAGGCTGTAATTGTATTTTTGCGCAACCTTTTTTTTTGTTTTTTTTAAGGAGTAGAGTTTCCATAGTATATATGTATGCATGCATGTATGCATATGTGTATTTGTTTATTTATGTGTATTTGAATGATATTGTACAAGGAAGGGAGAGGAAGGTGACACAAAGGGGAATGGCAGAATAAATACTATCTAATAAGGGAAAAAGCAGTCTTCTAGGGAGATGGAGGGAGACAAATATAAGAGAAAGAAGAAAGTCAATAAAATATAGCAATGGATATGGATGAAAAAGGCTCAGAAATCATATAATTAACTATTAACCAAAAACTCCACAATAAATATAAATATACATATAGATTTTCCTTCTATTGAAGTTTTTTTTTTTTTTTACATTATGTATCCTAACTGCAGTTGCCTCTCCCTCTAATCCTCCCAGTGCCTCCCTCCTCCCTTCCATCCTGATCTACATATATTTGAGGACACTTTTTAACTATCAAGTGACTCTTACATTTTGCAAAGCTAAGGTGAATAAAAAAGTTTAAAAAAATAGGATGAGTGACTGACTGACTGAGTAATAGCAAATCTTCAGTTTCATCTGCCACACAGCGATGGGTAGTGTCAGATACAAATGAGTAGATTTCTGATGACTTCAATTTGGTTATATAAGAAGTAGGTCAATTGCATAATGTTCCTAGATTTCAGCATTTTTTCTATAGTTTTGAGTAAAGGAGAAAACATATAGGGAAACCAAGCACAGCCCAGCACAGCATTTTCTACCAATCAGTCCCTCAGTGTCCTAGTCTACAGTAAGGGGATATGCTGAGGACTCTCTGTTACAGCTGTATATGAAGCCCTCAGCTTGCAAACAACTGTGGACTTTGAAGGTGTAGCCTACAAAGTCACAAAAGAAGTTTTGTTCAATTCAGTTTAATTGGGTATTCAGTTAAGACAATTCAGTTGTCTTAATTGGGTATATGTGCTTTATTACACACTGAAATAAAAAGCAAGGATACAAAGCAAAATGATGTCTTTCCTCATAGGTATGGCACTATAAATATGAAGCTATTTTTATATAAAATTTTGTGGAAAATATTTAGCAAAAATATGGTATTAGTATATAGTTTAACATGGTGGGCAGTTTTACATGTGTCCAGGGATTTAGAAAGTCCCTTCAACATATGCGGTGTGAAGAAAAAGGTTTGTGTATTGGCGGATTTAGAAATGGCTGACAGCAGATATTAAAAGTCCCAGAAAGAGGAGCCAGGGCCCTGAGACTGTGCTGGATGAGATGTTGTGTGGTGGCCTGGTGCTAGCTTCCCATCAGTATTGTCAGCTCAACATATATGGTGAGCAGTTGCATTTTGGGGGCTGAGAAGAGGTAAGTGACAAGCATGATATTTATTTCTTTGGTCAAAATAAGCAAAGTTTATTTTCTGTCAGACAGAGCTATCTTCCTATAACAGGGTTTGAGAAAATAGCATTGCACACAGGAAATAGTGAGGCCTATATAGCCCAAAAGGCTGCAAGGCCAGGAGAGCATGATTCTTAGTGGTGTTGTTTGAAAAGTATGGCAAAATAGCTCCTGTGTTACTAGTGAAACCTAGGCAATACAGTTGATTTGAGACTTGGGAGAGAATGTGAATCCTGGATGTGAATGAACTGGTTTCCACTATCATTAATATTAACTAATTAAAGAAATCAAAGATGTGTTTGGATATTAATATTTGATGCTTAGAAAAATGAATTAGGTTGAGAAATTTGTAAGTTTATAATTTGGAACCAAGATGCCCAGTACTAAGGTCTGAAGTGCTTTGTACATTATCTTGTGAGTTGAAAGAAAAGAGCCCAGGAGAATGAGAACTGGGAGTCACACATGTGAGCAGGACTGAAAATGTAACACTGTACAACTGATTGGAGAATTCACCAAGACATGCTGTGTGGCACATTCCCCATTAGCATTGATTTGGAAAGAAAGTTATGAAGAAGTCATTGTAGAAAGACTGAAATACACCTGAAGGAGTAGTGCAGCACTGAGGGGACTGTGACAGTTTTCAAAGGATAATGTGGACTCAAAGGGTATTTTCACTGATGTTATTTTAGAGTGAGATTCTTGAACAGATCCAAAATTTGATATATATATATATATATATATATATATATATATATATATTCAGAGAAGGAAGAAATAATAAGAAATATGATGTTATTCAAAATTTGGGGGTGTGGCACCTCAGAAGCAGGTTAGGAACAAAGTCAGTGAAAGAATGTTTGCAAATCTTATAACCTTGTTTGGAAAACCTTCAGCCTGAAGGTGATGGGGAGTTATGGGGAACCGTACAGGGGAAATTTTATTTCCATTTTATACTTCTTATTTCTTTGATCTTAGGACTGTATTTATGGAAGAGTAGGAAGATCATAGCTTTGTAGCCACACAGTTGTTTTGAATGCCAACACTAAATTTAGCTTCTTCCTTCCTTCCTTCCTTCCTTCCTTCTCTGAGTTTTTCATATTAAAAATCTGAATAATTGTATCCCTTTAAATGTTCTTATTTTGACTATAGTGATTTACCCAGTGTTCAGAACTGGGCTTCTTGTATCAGATGATTTAGCAAATATTAACTGAATAATCTGGAGCAAGTATGAAAAAATCCACACATTTCAACTATAGCATTAATATAGCAAGGAGAAAAATACAGGGGTATTTGATGACTAAATGATACAACATATTTAAAACTCTCAGAGGGTAAAGAATAGAGGAGAGTAAGAAAAGAGACACCATAGCCATTATAGGTTTAAAGAGAAATCTGGCACTATGAGAAATGTCCAGAGATCTACAAGGATGACTCCAACTAAGAATCTAAGCAATGGTGGAGAGGCTACCTTAAATGCTCTTCTCTGAAATTGATGACCAACTTATATGCAATCCTAGAGCCTTCATCCAGTACCTGATGGAAGCAGAAGCAGACTCTTACAGCTAAACACTGAGCTGAACTCCTGGAACCCAGATGCAGAAAGGGAGGATGATGAGCAAAGGGGTCAAGACCAGGTTGGAGAAACCCACAGAATCAGTTGACCTGAACAAGGGGAGCTCATGGAGCCCAGACTGATAGCTAGGGAACCAGTGTAGGAATGACCCAGACCTCCTGAATGTGGATGTCATTTAGGAGGCTTGGGCAATCTATGGGGTCTCTGGTAGTGGGTCAGTATTTAACCCTAGTGTACAAATGGACTTGGGGAGCCCATTCCTTACAGAGGAATACTCTCTCAGCCTAAGCACAAGGGGAGGGCCTCCTCACTGCTCCAAATGATTGAGTTTGAAGATTCCCCCAAGAAAGGCATCACCCTTCCTGGGGAGCAGAAAGGGAATAGGATAGAGGATTGGGGGGGGGACAGTGAGGGAGGGGAGGGAGAGGGGGGAGGGAGAGGGAACTGGGATTGACATGTAAAATAAGATTGCTTCTAATTTAAATTAAAAAAGGAAAAAAAAAAACCTCTTAGAGAAGTCTCTGCACATGTGAATGAACCATAATTACAGGCTAGACATTGTCTGTATATTCTGAAATCTGGATTGTTTCTCATGTGCATTACTTTCATGTAACTTGCTTCTAAAGTTTCACTTTTAATTTCATTGAAACTCAACTCTCCAAGAAAAATATGGTGTTAATTTAAATATGAAACATGATTTCAATGTCCTCAGACCCCCAACTTTTATTCCTGTTTATGGAGTCTAGTGCTCAGAGTTAAGCCAAGATAATTTTAACAATAGAGCATGTGAAATCAAATCTTTGCTGAAGAATGGAACGTAAGAAATAGGGAAAAATGAAAAATAATCAATTTAGTTTATTGTTTATAAATTTATATAACATTTTACATAAATTTTTACATTTATATAGTATTTTATTTTTTATATTTGAAAAGATTTTAATAAATTAATATTATGATCATTTATATTGGAGGAAATGAACATCAATAATACTCTCTGTTAAGAAATAATTGTGTATATAAAGTAAACTTTATAAATAAAAGAGTTATTTTTGGCTATTGAGATAGTTTGGGGAAGGCACAGAAGCACTGTGATATTTAATAAGTATTTTCTTCAAAGAACAGGTAACATTTGGGTACATTCCTTAAGAGGAGTTGTGGAAGTAGAAATTACATTTTGGAAAGAAATGTGAAGTAAATTTTCCAAAGAAGTTGTGTATGTTGAGAAGAATTAATGTTTGAATTAAGGTAATGAATTCTATTCTGATTTGCAAAGTACTAATGGTTTCATTTTGTCTGAAAATTGACAAAGCTATTAAATGTTCCACAAAAGTTAATGCCTCAAAATTAAAAAGACCTTTAAAGGAAAAATATCTACTAGAGCAACATTTATATAAATATTTCTGGAATTTTCTAGTGCCTGGAAGGAATCAGGGCTTGGACATTACAGCACTGTACAATTGAGACAAGAAAACTTTCAAGAAAAATTTAAAAATGAATTAACTTCAGTGTTTTCATTCATCACCACTGTGAGATATATTCAATTAAGTCGAGAGCATATCTCTTAACTCAACTGCCCTTTATCTCTCATCATATATTTTATCCCATTTACTTCCCTTCATCTTAACTATGGTTAAGGAATTCCAGTTTGTCTATATTCAATCTATCAGATTTCCATTGCTTGTCCATTGCTACTAATTAATCTCAAACTGTGTTTGTAATTTACATAATTTCAGCATTATTTTAATTCGTATGAGGATACTGTTATTATCAATTCTTAGGCTCATTATTACAATTTTCATCATTTGAATAGATTAACCCATCTGTAGGGGCCCAAAAATATCAATTATGATATTTTGGGTGCAAACCTCAGCTCAATGACAGGAGCTTAAAGCTCCCATTGTCTTTTAGATGCTGGCTTATTACTTTAGGCCAAGGTGGAGAATGGCTCATAGTTTGTATAACAATACATCTAGGCCCTGGGTGGGCCCACACCTATTCTGAGAGCTAGTGAAACACTGTGGTGCCAAAAGGCTGGGCCCTTGTGCAATGTCTGGGGGCTTTTATACATGCCTAGGGACTGATGAGAAGCTGGTGAGGATGTGCAATTAATTCTAATCTGTTTCTGGGATTAAAGGAAATATTTGATATCAGTTTTATACATGATAATAGATGTCTTCTGCTATCACCCTCATTGTTGAAAACTATTTAAGAAGCTACTTGAATGAACCTTGGAGTCCAGTATGAACTGAGAGCTCTCCTGAGATGACAAGATATTTCTGTCTTGTCCTTAACGCCACTGGGTAGCTAAGATTTTCCCAATCCTCACTCTCCAACTCAGGGGTGGCCCCTGGGCTGTTTGGTTGGCTCCAATTGAAGCCCCAAAGACATCAGTCTGGAATAGATGGCCTCTGTAGCATGGGGCAGATACAGGCTCGACCCCAGCACCCATTCACAGTAAAATTATTTTACATTACTGAATAATGGTATAATATTAATCAAACTGGACAGTTATGTTACTTGCCTTTAATGCCAGCACTCAGGAGGTAGAGGCAGGTAGAGTTTGAGGCCAGCCTGATCTACAGAATGAGTTCCAAGACAGCCAGGGATATACTGAAAATTCCTGTCTTAAGAAAATATTAATGATGAAATGACTTTAAATGTATTTGTAAATTAATAGTTATAAGATGTTCTTGGGGCTGTTGAGTGCTGGAAGGCCAAGCATGAAGAAGTGAGTTTAATCCTCATCATTCATCTATAAAGCAGAGAAACTCTACTCCCAGTTCTTGAGAGGAGAAGAGAGATGGTTCCTCTATGTTAATGGCAGGCAGCCTTGTGTAATCAGTGAGCCTAGGTCCCAGTGAAAGAACCTGTGTCAAGAAACAACATGGGTGGTTTTGAAGGACCAGAACTTAAAGTTGTCTTCGGTTTCCCACGAACAGACACACATATGTGCATAGTAGCAGCACTGAAATTAGTGAACATACACCCACCCTCCCCATACACACCTTTATGAACAAGTAACCAAACCAAAATTCATATTTAGTCAGAACTTTTTCTTCCAGAAATGCTCACGAACTAAAGAAAAATAGGGTCATTGATTTCAGTTTTTCCTTAGCTCTCAGCCTGATTTGTAGTGTCAACAAAGCAATCTAAACTTCTCTGACCAAAGGGTCTTTTATTTCAATACTTCTGTGTATCTGGTTTAAGAAGAAAAGGGATATATAATCTGGAGATATTTCTTTACTTGTCAGTTTTGTTTTTGTAGCTCTCAGAACGGAGTCTTGAACCTTATGCATGCTTCGCCAGTGAGCTGCGCTGTCCAATTCCTGCTGCTTGAAGTATGTACCATACCTAATCAGGCTCTGCTCTTGGACATCAGAATGAGACTTTATTGACCATTTTCTCTTGATTTAAATTAAGGACTTGTAAAGATGATAATTACAGTTTGTGTGTCTCCTGGTCACAGATATTCTGTGATATATAATTTGATGCTATACTTTCTAATGGGAAAATCAGATAGTGACATTAAAGATGAATAGTTCATTTTCCTCATTTCCATTTCATTTTATGAGCAAAACCATGCAGTTTTAAATTTTTAATTCAAGTAGAAGCAATAAAATTGCAAGCATCTTGTATCATAAATACTACCAACTTTCTACCAAGACATGCCTTTTGGTAAAACTTTGCTCAGCACAATCAAATGGTAGATAGTCCTGGAATTGTGAGGACAGTCACTAAATTTATGGTGCTTGGGTAAGATATAACGACAATGAATTTAAGGGACTCAGGTACTCTTGGCCTTAGAGCCATCTTCCTTGAAAGTCCTGCACAATTTGAGCCGAGGAAGGAAGAAAGGAATGTGAACAAGAGAAGAATGAAGGGGCAGTAATTAGTGTGTGCACCCACGAAGACTGAAGAGCTGGTACAAGCTGTTGGACTGCTTACTACTGTCGGTAATAAGCCTCAGTGGAACTGGAAATTCACTAGCTGCTCCTGAGACCGTATCTGAGACACTGAATACCTTTCAACCATACCAGTCCTCTCTGGCCCTCAGCCCTGGACCTGTGGCATTCTGGACAAGTTCTGTCCTCATTTGTGGCCAAGTTTGAGTCCTGTACAATAAATCATCTTTCTCCCTGTATTAATAAAAGAACCAATCAATAAATGAATAAACAAAAACATTTAGCTTGCAACACTTAGTGGGTATATAATTATACACTAATGTTCCCTCATAAAAAATGTTTATGTTAAAACGAGCAGAAAATTGTAATAAAGAAGAATAATGATCAGGTTGAAGAATTACTAAAAACAACTGGTATAATAACATTTGATTGGATTTCTTTACTGCAAAATGGGAGAATAATCTGCTTCTTTATGTACTTATGTTTGTATATGTATGCATGTGTTAGTCTGAGGTCAATGTCGTGTCATTTCTATTACGAATACAGAAAACAAGGAAGGGTTTCTATACAACAGTGAGGGTTTTGAACAGAGTTTTATCCAAATTATAGTTTCTGATATTGAAATGGAGCAAAGTTAACAATCTTATAGGCAGGCAAGTACCATCCAGTCTGTGATGAGTCTGGGACATTGAATAGTCCTATGCAATAACAAGATTCAGATGAAACGGTGGCTGACATCTCTGAAAGCATGAACGGCCATACTATGCAGTTGGCTCCGACACCGTGGGGTATATATGTGCTTTTAACATAGACTTAGGATAGTAATGCTGTTGCAAACTCTAAATGGAGTTATTTGAATTCATCCTCTGTGAAGGTGGTGAGGCAAGAATGTTACAGAATAACTGGTTATTAGGTTAAATCCCCTGCACTGTAGTGGCTGGCTAATAGAGGAAATTCCCAGTACAGCAGTGTAAAAGCAAATGCCATTGGGTATCTCAACACAAACAGTAAGGCAGTCCTCATGGACAAACCTCCTTGTGTAGTTTGCTGTGTGATGAATTTCATACAACAGGTACACATGCATGGATTGTTGTATATGTGAAGTTATCTTTCTCATACTTTAAACACATGGCAGGCAAAGAAATTTGATGTTTAGTGCAGCATGGTTCAGTGCACTGGGGCAGAAGCATGTCATAACTTAGGTGTTATGAGGGAACACGACAAATCTCATTCTGTTCATAGTTTTTATTTCATAGGAAAGAATGGCACAACATACATCCGGATCTACTTAAAACCTTGGATTTCAAAGAAAGCTTTGAAGATGCTGCAGGCTCATTTCAAACCCTTCATTCCACATTCTAAAGGCAACTAAATAACACATTAAAATCATTATAAATTGTTTAAAATATTACCTAGATAGGAGATGTAGTCTCTACTCAGTTATCTATGAAATTTATACATTAATAATAAAGTTTATAGAGCATTTTATTAAACACATTAAAACTTGCATTGGCAAAATGCATTAAATGTGTTTATAAATCAGATAAAATCTAGGCCCTCAATACAGCTATATGATAAACACACTATTAATAGGAAATGGACCAGAGTAGCTGCATAAATTAATCATAGATAGCTTACTGCAGGAATGGAGCTTTGCATCTAGACTTGAACAATTTGTCTACAATTTGCTCTGGATAGATTGCTAGTGTAAACAATGATGACATGGATCTCAAGATCCCAGCACTGACCTGCAGTTTCAATTATTTTTCCTTTTCTATGTAACAAATTATTCCTTTCTAAAACTGTTGGATCTTGTGTTTCTCAAGAAAATGTTTTCTTTTCACTTGCATTTTAAAAGACACATCTGGTAATGAAATTTTATAAACTTCCTTGTTATGATTCAAACAGGAATTCTCTAAATAGATTGCTCATATAAATTTGTGTGATACAGGTTCACAAGGCCCTCACCCTTTCCCCAGCTGAATTCTCTTTAGAAAACACAGTTCTGAGGTTCTAGACCAGTGCAAGCAAATGACCAGAGCATTTGCTGGCTTGGTTATTTGAATGAGAGTGGCCCCATAGGCTCATGTATTTGCATGCCTATTCCCCAGTAGAACTGCTTGGAATGATTAGGAGGTGTAGCCTTGTTGGAGGAGGTGTGTCACTGGGAGTGAGCTTTGAGGTCTTAAAATCTCACAGAAGACCCAGTCTCCTCTCTCTGTCTCTGTCTCTGTGTCTCTGTCTCTGTCTCTCTCTCTCTCTCTCTCTCTCTCTCTCTCTCTCTGTGTGTGTGTGTGTGTGTGCTGTAGATCAGGATGTAAATCTCTCAGCTACTTCTACAGCTCTATGACTTGTGTCTCATGCTCCTTGTGGTAATGATAGTGAACTAGCTCTCTCAAAGCTTAGGCAAGTCCCCAGTTAAATTTTATCTTTTATAAGAGTTGTCTTGGTCATGATGTCTCCTCACAGCAATGGAACAGTAACTGAAGCAATTAGACACATTTTAAAAAGTATCATCAGCCTTGATTTTAGTTGTCCTTTTTCTGTTACTATCCTCTACATAGTCTGACCAACCATCTAGCTTGTATTTAGTAAGAGACACAAAATACATTAATGGATTTTAGTATCTTTTAGATATAAGGTCTCTCTCTCTCTCTCTCTCTCTCTCTCTCTCTCTCTCTCTCTGCTCCCTTTCCATGTCTTTTTCCCTCTCTCCCCCTCCCTCCCTTCCACTATCTCTGTCTTCTTTTTTCTTCCTCTCCATTGGTAACTGTGATACACAAGCAGATTCAGAACTCTTTGTCTGCTGAATAAACACCTGAAAACACTTACACATGCTTACTCACATCCATGTACATTCCATTCTAACAAGGTTTCTTTACTGTTTATTAGGGGAACGATACAGCGATATGACTTTATTACTATAGATAGCAGTAAAGAAATTAATAAAGGTGAAAAACTCTGGTATTATGGAAGGTTAATCTGCAAGATGCTTGCATTACTGACCTGGACCCTAGGATTGAGAATGAACTACTTATCAAAGGAAATATATGCAGTATCAAAGAAAAACATTTTAAGATGGAATTTGACAAAGTTTGTATTAGACACTGTGAAGAATTTGCTCATAGATCTTAATTATTAACATCATTTCAATTGTCCCTTTAGGTTATTGACCACAGCCATGGCAGTATTTAAAAAAAAATCAGTTAGAACTCTGTATCTGCAAGTCCTGAGAACACTGCCATGGAGGCAGAGCTGGGATTTAGTTCCGAATCTGTGCTACAGATATTGCTCTTCACATTAACTTATGGCATCTAGATGATAGCAGCATCCTTTCTCTAGACTTGAAACACCCCCTGTATCCCAAGCAGCTCAGGTGCTGCTCAGTGGCAGAAGGACAGATTGAGAAGAACTGGTGCTCTTTGGATTTATAGTCCTAAAGGCAAGTTACTGTCATTTTAATGAACTGAAATGATACTGAAAGTGTTTCAATGTCCTTGATGAAATGAAGGGAATTCATCTGGTATTTTTATACAGGTTTTCTGTTTGCCAAAGAAAGACTATTGATCTGGTCATTAATAAGAACTGGACCAAAATAAAAACCATAGGAAACCCAGGATCCTCCATTACAGAAGTGGGATTTATGAAAACTGTAATAGCACATCACTTAGGGCCACTGTAGCAAAACATGCCACAGCTCACCCACAAGGTGACCATGGACTCATAAACAAGTCAGACTGAGCCTATTGCAGTATTGATGGTAGGTCCAAAACTGTCTGACTAACTATCATGAACATGTGCAGACAAGATTGCTATGCTCCATAGGGTGAAAATGTGTAGTGGTGTGTTCTGGGACATTACTATAGTGACCTGTAAATGACAAGTTGAACAACCATATGTACACACAAAGCCTGACAAGGTAGTATGTTTGCTCCACCTACCCATAATCCCAGGGTCAGGATGATTAAGTGTGAAGTGAAGGTGTAGAGCAAGGTACATAGGGTGGCAAATGGAGGAGATTTTAATAATGCCAAAAAATGCATACCGCCGCTGCCGATTGACGTGGAACTAGGTGAGTGAGTTCCTGCCCGCTCCAGACCCCAGGCCAGAACACCCCGACCACCCCCATCCCCCCACCCCCGCCTGTGCCTGCCAGCTTGGCCCAGACACGCACAGGTAGGGAGGAGCTCCCTGCGCCCCAAATCTGCTAGCACCACACTCTTCCATTCCGCCCAACGACCGAGGAACTAGGAACTAGTGAGGAGACTACCAGGTGCATCGAGATCATCTAGAGTTGTGGACATTGAATTCCTAGCCCCCACACACCACTGGGCCAGAAGAGGAGATAGAGAGAACCCACCTGCACCCACTAAAAGAAGATATGGGGAGAAGACAGAATAAGATTTCACTCAACAACAGAAAGACCAATATGACACCACCAGAATCTAGGGACTCCACTCCAGCAAGATCTGAAAAGCCCAACACAGAGCATGAAGATGAGGTGGACCTCAAAAATTATCTCAGCAAGTTGATAGAGACCTTTAAAGAGGAAACAAGAAAATCCCTTAAAGAAATAGAAGAGAAAGCAAACAAAAAATTAAATGAATTGGAGGAAAAGACAAACCAAAAAATTCAAGAAATAAATCTCTTAAAGAATCTAAAGAAAGCCAAGAAAAAACATCCAAGCAAGTGAAGGGGGCTCTTGAAATAGTTCAAAGCATGATAGCTGAAATACACACAATAAAGAAAACACAGAATGAGACCATGTTGGAAATGGAAAGATAGGATAAACCATCAGGAACTAAAGATGTAAGTATATCCAACAGGATTCAAGAGATGGAAGAGAGAATCTCAGCTACTGAAGACTCGCTAGAGGATATACATTCATCAACCAAAGAGAACCTCAAGTCCAACAAAACCCTAACACAAAATATCCAGGAAATATGGGACACCGTAAAAAGGCCAAACCTAAGAATAATAGGTGTAGAAGAAGGTGAAGAAACACTGCTCAAAGGTACAGAAAACATATTCAACAAAATCATAGAAGAAAACTTCCCCAACCTACAGAAGGATATGCCTATGAAAGTACAAGAAGCTTACAGGACACCAAACAGACTGGACCACAAAAAGAAGTCGCCCGACACATAATAATCAAAACACCAAATCTACAGAGTAAAGAGAAAATATTAAGAGCAGCAAAGGAAAAAGGCCAAGTAACATATAAAGGCAAACCAATCAGAATCACACCCGACTTCTCAATGGAAACTCTGAAAGCCAGAAGGTCTTGGATAGATACCCTACAAGCACTAAGGGAGCATGGATGTCAACCCAGACTACTGTACCCAGCAAAACTTTCAATCACTATAGATGGAGAAAACAAGATATTCCACGACAAAAACAGACTTAAACAATAAATATCAACAAATCCAGCACTACTGAAGGCTCTGGAAGGAAAATTCCAACACAACGAACATAGCTACACTCACAAAAACACTGGCAGTAGTTAATCTAATTTCACCAAACACAAAAAGAAACAGGAGGGAAAAATCCATACGCAATGATACCACCAACAATAAATCGAAAACAAAGAAGAACCAATGAACAATGGACATTAATATCCCTAAATGTCAATGGTCTTAACTTACCCATAAAAAGATATAGGCTAACAGAATGGATACGAACACAAAATCCATCCTTCTGCTGTTTACAAGAAGCACACCTCAACTTCGAAGACAGGCGATACCTCAGAGTAAAAGGATGGGAAAAAATTTTCCAATCAAATGGGCTCAAGAAACAAGCTGGGTTAGCAATCCTAATATCTAACAAATTAGACTTTAAACTGAAAGCAATCAAAAGAGATAAAGAAGGGCATTTCATACTCATCACAGGAAAAGTCCATCAAGATGAAGTCTCAATCCTGAACATCTATGCCCCTAATACGAAAGCACCCACTTTTGTAAAAGAAACATTACTAAAGCTCAAACCACACATAAAACCACACACACTTATAGTAGGAGACTTCAACACCCCCATTACACCACTAAACAGGACCACCAGACAGAAACTTAACAAAGAAACAAAGGATCTGAAAGAAGTTATGACACAACTGGGTTTAACAGATATCCATAGAACATTCCATCCAAACACAAAAGATTATACCTTCTTCTCAGTGCCACATGGAACCTTCTCAAAAATTGACCACATACTTAGCAGCAAAGCAAACCTCCACAGGTACAAAAGTATTGAAATAACCCCCTGTATCTTATCAGACCACCATGCATTAAAGCTAGAATTCAACAGCAATACGAATTGCAGAAAACCTACATTTGCATGGAAAATGAATAACTCCCAATTGCACCATTCCTGGGTTGAGGGAGAAATAAAAAAAATTAAAGACTTCCTAGAATTTAATGAGAATGTAGACACAACATACCCAAACTTATGGGACACCCTGAAAGCAGTGCTAAGAGGGAAGTTGATAGCACTAAGTGCCCACATAAAGAAACTGGAGGAAAGTCACATTAGACAATTGACAGAACAACAGAAAGCTTTAGAGCAAGAAAAAGCAAACACACCAAGGAGGAGTAGACGCCAGGAAATAATCAACCTGAGAGCCGAAATCAACAAAGTAGAAACTAGGAAAACAGTACAAAGAATCAATGAAACAAAGAGTTGGTTCTTTGAGAAGATCAATAAGATAGACAAACCTCTAGCCAAACTAACCAAAAGGCAGAGAGAGAGCATGCTAATTAACAAAATCAGAAATGAAAAGGGAGATATAACAACGGACACTGAGGAAATCCAGAGAATCTTTAGGTCATACTTTGAAAACCTGTATTCCACAAAATTGGAAAATCTAAAGGAAATGGACAACTTTCTGGATAAATATCACTTACCAAAATTAAATCAAGATCAGATAAACAGTTTAAATCGAACTATAACCCCTAATGAGATAGAAGCAGTAATCAAAAGCCTCCCAACCAAAAAAAGCCCAGGGCCAGATGGCTTCACTGCAGAATTCTACCAGAAATTCAAACAAGAGCTAATTCCAGTACTCCTCAAACTGTTCCACACAATAGAAGCAGATGGGATATTACCAAACTCTTTCTACGAGGCTACAATCACTTTGATACCCAAGCCACACAAAGATATGACTAAGAAAGAGAACTACAGACCGATATCCCTCATGAACATCGATGCTAAAATACTCAATAAAATATTGGCCAACCGAATCCAAGAACATATCAGAAAAATCATCCACCATGATCAAGTAGGCTTCATCCCAGGGATGCAAGGATGGTTCAACATACGAAAATCCATCAATGTAATCCACTATATAAACAAACTGAAAAAGAAAAACCACATGATCATCTCACTAGATGCTGAAAAAGCCTTTGACAAAATCCAACATCCCTTCATGATAAAGATCTTGGAGAGAACAGGAATAACAGGAACATATCTAAACATGATAAACGCAATATACACCAAACCAATAGCCAACATCAAACTAAATGGAGAGAAACTCAAAGCGTTTTCCTCTAAAATCAGGAACAAGACAAGGCTGTCCACTCTCTCCATATCTCTTCAATATTGTACTTGAAGTTCTGGCTAGAGCAATAAGACAAGAAAAGGGGATCAAAGGGATACAAATTGGAAAGGATGAAGTAAAACTTTCACTATTTGCAGACGACATGATAGTCTACATTAGTGACCCGAAAAACTCTACCAGGGAACTCCTACGGCTGATAAACACCTTCAGCAAGGTAGCAGGATACAAAATTAACTCAAAAAAATCAGTAGCCCTACTATATACAGATGATAAATCCAATGAGAAAGAAATCAGGGAAACATCACCTTTCACAATATCCACAAGCAACATAAAATATCTTGGGGTAACACTAACCAAAAAAGTAAAAGATCTGTACAATAAGAACTTTGAGACTTTAAAGAAAGAAATTAAAGAAGATACCAGAAAATGGAAAGATCTCCCATGCTCTTGGATAGGTAGAATTAACATAGTAAAAATGGCAATCCTGACAAAAGCAATCTACAGATTCAATGCAATCCCCATCAAAATCCCAACACAGTTTTTCACAGACATTGAAAGAACAATACTCAACTTTATATGGAAAAATAAAAAGCCCACGATAGCCAAAACAAATCTTTACAATAAAGGATCTTCTGGAGGCATCACCATCCCTGACTTCAAGCTCTACTATAGAGCCATAGTTCTGAAAACAGGTTGGTATTGGCACAAAAATAGACTGATAGACCAATGGAATCGAATTTAAAACCCTGATATCGACCCACGCACCTATGGATACCTTATTTTTGACAAAGGTGGTAAATCTATATAATGGAAAAAAGATAGCTTCTTCAACAAATGGTGCTGGTACAATTGGATTCGGACATGAAGAAAATTACAGAAAGATCCATACCTGTCACCATGCACAAAACTTAAGTGCAAATGGATCAAAGATCTCAGCATAAATCTTCAGCCACACTGAAGATTCAGCCACACTGAATCTTCTAGAAGAGAAAGTGGGAACTACCCTGGAACCAATTGGCACAGGAGACCACTTCCTGAACATTACGCCAGTAGCTCAGACACTGAGGTCTGCAATTAATAAATGGGACCTCCTGAAACTGAGAAGCTTCTGCAAGGCAAAGGAAACAGTCAGTAGGATAAAACGACCACCCACAGAATGGGAAAAGATCTTCACCGATCCCACATCTGACAGAGGACTGATTTCCAAAATATATAAGGAGCTCAAGAAGCTAGCCACCAAAACACCAAACAATGAAATTAAAAAGTGGGGTGCAGAACTAAATAGGGAATTCTCAACAGAGGAATCTGAAATGGCTGAAAGACACTTAACAAAGTGCTCAAAATCATTGGCCATCAGAGAAATGCAACTCAAAACAACTCTGAGATACCATCTCACGCCTGTCAGAATGGCTAAAATAAAAAATACCAATGACAATCTATGCTGGAGAGGATGTGGAGAAAAAGGAACACTCCTCCATTGCTGGTGGGAGTGCGAACTTGTAAGACCACTCTGGAAATCAGTATGGCGTTTGCTCAGAAAAATGGGAATCAGTCTACCTCAAGATCCAGCCATTCCTCTCTTGGGTATACCCAAATAGGGCATGTACTTAAACAAGGATATATGTTCCACCATGTTCATAGCAGCATTGTTTGTAATAGCCAGAACCTGGAAGCAACCTAGATGCCCCTCTACTGAAGAATGGATTGAGAAAATGTGGCACATCTATACAGTGGAGTACTACTCAGCAGAAAAAAGCAACGGAATCTTGAAATTTGCAGGCAAATGGATGGAACTAGAGGAAACCATCCTGAGTGAGGTAACCCAGTCACAAAAAGACAAACATGGTATGTACTCACTGATATATGAATTTTAGACATAGAGCAAAGGATTACCAGCCTATAATCCTCTTCACCAAAGAAACTAGGAAACATGAAGGACTCTAAGGGATAAATGGTCCCCAGGAATGGAAGTGACATGAACTCCCGAACTAATTGGGGGCATGAGGGTGGGGAGGAAAGGAGCTGCTACAATAAGAGCAAGAGATGAGGAGAAGAAAAGAGTAAACGGAGGGGCAGAAACATTGAGTTGGGGGAAGAATAGAGGAAAGAGAGCAAGATGAAAGATACGATATCAGAGGGAGCCACTATAGGCCCGAGAAGGGATCTGGAACCAGGGAGATCTCCAGAGACCTACAAGGATGACAAGATGTGACAATCCAGGCAATGGTGGAGAGGATAACCTAAAAGCCCTTCCCCTAAAATGAGATTGATGACTTCTCTTTATGCCATCCTAGAGCCCTCATCCAGTGGCTGATGGAAACAGAGACAGACATCCACAGATATACAATGAGCCGAAATCGGGAATTTAGTTGAAGAGAGGGAGGAATGAAGAAACGAAGGGGTCTGTACCAGGTTGGAGAAACCCACAGGAACAGTTGACCTGAACAAGGGAGAGCACATCGACCCCAGATGCTGTCCAGGAGGCCCGTACAAGACTGATCCAGACCCCTGAACATGGATGTCAATAAGGAGGCCTCTGCACTCCAGGGAGCCTCTGATGGTGGATTAGTATTTTTCTCAGGTGCAATCCCATATGAAAGGTTACACTCTGGCCCTGGACACATGGGGAAGGGCCCAGGACCAGCATAGGAAGACTTGATGGACTTTGCAGAGCCCCTGTTGAGGGCCCTACCCTGCCTGGGGAGTGGTGGGTGGATGGGGTGGGGGGTGGCTGGGGGTGGGGGAGGAAGTTTGGGGGTGAGGGGAGGGAGAGGGAGAAGGGACTTGAAATAAGCTTGTTCCCTAACTAGAACTAATAAAATAAAAAAAAATAATGCTAAAAATTAAACTGAAAAGGTTTCTCCAAGAAATGAAAACATTATAGTGAATGAATTAAAATGGCAATAGATACACAGAAAAAAATCTAATGCAGACCACAGTCTCAAACCTGCAGGAATAAACTTTGTGCTATAATGTTTGCAGGATCTTTGCAAAGTGCATGAAAAAACCTTACTTTGGGCTCCATGTGGAGCTGCTTAAACAGGATATGTGCATGTGTAGACTACCCAGTCAGCATGGCACCTAGACATTTTGAATGCAGAATGATGAAGAATGAGGGAACAGGTCATTACTGTTGTGGAATATTACTTTAACTGTGTATAGGTATGTTGCATTTGTTTAAGTAGGCAAAGATGGTTTACATTTGTTTACACTACAATTGTTTAATCATATAAAGATGTTTTGTTTTACTTTGCCTTCCTAAGGCACCTGATTGTTCTAATAAAAAGTTGAATGGCCAATAGCTAGGCTGAGGAGGGATAGGCAGGGCTGACCAACAGAGAGTATAAGTAGGAGGAGGAATCTAGGCTCAAGAGAAACAAAAGAGAGAAGAGGGGGAAAACAGAGCAAGACAACTGGGGCCAGGCAGGCAGCCATCAGTCAGCCAGATAGGTTGTATGACATAAAGAATGAAAGATGTGTTAAAAACAATGTCCCAAGGCAAAAGGTAGATAAAGAGAAACAGGATAATTTAAGTTGTAAGAGCTTGTAGGACAAGCATAAGATAAGGTTGAGAATTAATGACTAGTAAGTTTCCATGTCATGGTTTGTGAGATGCTTGGTGGCCCAAAAAGAAAGTCTCCTACATATACATACATATATATATATATATATATATATATATATATATATATTCATTCCAGATAGCACTGTGAAGGTCATTTCTTTCATTTTGATGTTTCATTGTTAAAGAAAGCCTTAGATGTCATAGTCCCCTATATACACACACACATACATACATACATACATACATACACACACACACACATATACACACACTCTGAGGGGGAGGGACAGATGGCAGAGAGAAAGAGAGAGAGAAAGACAGGTAGACGGAGAAAGAGAGACAGAGACAGAGTAAGCTTTGACCAAGCTGCAAGATCTTTGATTATTGCATCTGTATGGAGCCTAATATATTCATATCCTGACTTTAGAGGAAGTTACTCACCTATATGATGTTATAGAATTTTTATGAATCACGAGACTGACACATTCTCCATTAAATATTTTATTTATCAATCACAGTGTATTAAGCCACACTATTATTCTGATATAGATTTGTTCTCATTTATGCATATTTTTGACATTCTACTTATTTTACACAATATAGTTAAAAGTTAAGTGTATTCATTTATGAGAATATTAGTGTCATATTCTGATCCTGTTCTGAATGTAGATGAGCAAATTGGAAAACAGGAGCTGTTGCTTTTCACCAAGGTAAACCCTTTCGTCTCAGCTGAAAACTGAAGAGCATATTCAGCATGAAGGCAGCACTGCCTAGGGACTTTGGCTCATTATAGAGCCAGTTTGACTCAAAGAAAAGGGGGGAAAGCCTGTCTACTGTCAGTGTAATACAATTAGGCTGATGGGGAATAGTTTAATTGTGACTGTAAAAAACACAATGGGATACCGGCACATCAAATTTCATCCTGGGTAAATCTCTCCCTGTGAAAATTTAAAAAAAAAAAAAAATGGAGCTTTCACATTTAGACCAAAATAAATTTTAGAACTGAATGTGTAAGAACATCTAGTCCTGAAAATGAAATACTTTTTATATATACAGTGATATGTTGCTTATTTTGTACTGTATAAGCATGCTGTGCTAACATTTCCTGGGGACCATGACCAAATGTGTTTACTCACTGAAAATTCAGCACTAGTGACAGATCAGAGAAGCAGCATGACTGATGGTCTACTCACAGGTGAGGTATTTATAGGAGCATGCTGGGATGGATAATTACAGGAGTGTGAGTGAGGGGGTAATCACAGAAGCATGGGTGGGAGTAGCTTATAGGAACATGGTTATTCACAGGCTTATGATCAACTTTTGTGTTGCTGAACCATTGAAGAAAAGTCTCAGTAGCACAGCCACTAACTGCTTTTATGTTCTCAGGGGAAGGGGCACCTTTAGCCCTTCCTTACTAGCAACTGTTTGTGGTAATATATTGTTTATGATCTAATAAAGCTTGCCTGGAGATCAGAATGCAAAGCTAGCCACAGCCATAGAGGTCAGGCAGTGGTGAAACACATCTTTAATCCCAGCACTCAGGAGACAGAGGCAGATAGATCTCTGTGAGTTCAAGGCCACCCAGGTCTTCATGAGAGTGAATCAATCTAAAAGTAAAACAGAGCTCTCTCCTTTAATATAAGCATTAGAGAGGTATATAAAATGGGAACGGGGGTCTCAGACCTGGCATTCAGTCTTGGGCAATTAGTCTCCAGCCATGTAAAGGACAGTATCTCCCCAGCCCTGGTAAGGGGTAAGAACTCTCTGGTAGCTTGGCTTCATTGCTTATCTGATCTTCATCTTGAGCACCAATATCTGTCTCTGGGTGTTATTATTTATACTACAATTGTTAACTGTCCATTTATCTTGGGTAGGGGCAATACTTTGAAGATTTTCCTTGGTGGATGAGAACATTGATGTGCCTTTGGGATGTTATCTAGGTTGTATGATTTGTTGAGAATACAAAGCCATGTCATGCCCAAAGGACACTGTTCCACAAAGAAACTCAAGAAATACCTTGAAGTAATCTAAATAAGTACATTTTTCTTTGAGATGACATCAGCAACTTTGATAGGAATTCAAATTAGCTAGGATCTAAGCTGTAACACCAGGAACTGTTTCCTCAGAAGTCCAGACATCTTTGTATTAGAATCGTATTTCAACAACTGGGAAGAATTTTACATTTGTTACATTAATATATTGAAGTTTTCATTTTAAAGTGATATGTTAAGGGGAAAACAGAAAAAAATAATCATTTACATAGCAAAATGTCAATTCATGCCACATCTTAGCAGTTGGCATTGAATGACTGTGTTCAGTATTCTGGTATTCCTGGTAGTTCCACAGCTAAAATGATATATAGTCTTTATGTAATAACATTTTGTGATCACTATGCACAACTTACACATACCTATTATCTTTATTATAGTCATTACCTTGAGGTTTTATTCATAATTATAAAGAAGTATGTATGGTTTAAAAATAAAATTTATTTCATGGTTAAATATCCCTGAATTGGAGGGATAAGGAAAAAGAACATAAAAATGATTCAAACTGTATAAAATTGAAATAAACAATGTTAATGTTCACTGTTTCCTGGGAAAGCTGTACCAAAGGAGACTGAGAAATGTTCTGTTCACATGTAATACAGTGAGAGTGGTTTGCTAAGGATTGCTGTTAATAATCAGAAGTATTTAATGCATTCAGCTTCAGTGGGTGGGTTCTAAGCAGTGAGATATAAACTGGTTGAAACAGCACTTTTATGGAGTCAGACAAAACTTAGACAAAACCATGATTTACTGGGGGGCTTCTGGGCCATCGTGTAATTTTCCTCACACTGGTTTTTATAGAGTCATCAATTACTAATTAATCCACATCGAGGATAATTATGTAAGGGCAGGTTATTAGTATCTCCATTTTACAGATGAAGAAACAGAGGAAGAAGCTGGGGTGTGCCACAGGGCCCAGTTAAATGATGGTACTTTTCACTCATGAGTGCTGCTCTTGGAGGACTGGGACCACAGGCCTGTGCTAATCCGCTTAATGTTACTTAACATGGCTGGAAGGGGACTGGTATGATTATCCCTGTTAGGAGTTAAGGAGAATAAACTGCTCTCACACAAATGGCCCAAGTTATTTGGCAGACTTTGGAATCAGCTTTAACTTTTTATTTGAAGAAATTCTTTCCTTTAATCAAGATATTTCACTGGTGAACACATGGAATATAAGGATTTGGAATCAAGTCAAAATATTTTCGATATCTTGTTTTATTTTTAACCAATGGGAAATTATTTCTTAGTTTTCTTTTGTTTTGTTTTTGTTTTTTTTTTCCCATGAGAGTGAATAAAACTTTATAAAGTGCCTCAAATAATGATACTTGAGGGTATTTTACCAACTAGCTTTTGTCAACTTGACACAAACCTGGACACTTGTCGAAAGAGGGAATCTCAGTTGAAGAGCCATCAAATTGGCCTGTGGGCACGTCTTAATCTCTAAGTAATTGAGGAGGTCCTAGCACACTGCAGGTTGTGCCACCCCTGGACAAGTGGTACTAAGCAGAATAAGGAGAGTAACTGAGCAAGCCAAAGAGATAAAGGCAGTAAGCAGCATTACTCCATGGTCCCACTTTAGTTCCTAACCCCAGGTTCCTGTTTGAATTTCTTCCCTGCTGTCTTTCTTTGATGAGGGACTCTAACTGTAAAACATAAAAACAAACAAACAAACAAAAATACTTTCTCCACCCTAACCACAAATAATGATATGTGTAAGAAAATTACACCAAAAGCTCATGTGTAGTCACTTGAATGTATAAAAAGTTGTGTGAGAAACATGTATGAAGTAGTTAAATGAAATGAACATAATCTTCCCATCACACTAATGTCATGTGTAAAGTTTATGAGATATTAATCAGAACATTTTAAATGTAAAATTGGATGTGGTAACTCTTAGATGTCTCTCTTTTAGCCAAAAGTGTTCACTTTTACTATTTCAAATTTGTGACTAGCCATAATTTACTGAGACTATTCTGATTACTAAGGATAGAATAAACAGGTTGTTAGAACAAGCAATTAATTTATAATCAAACCAAAGACATTAGCTTTTAATAATTCTTTAAGAATTTTATACAATGTATTTTGATCACCTTCTATCAGACTCCTCTCATATCCACGCCCTCATTTCTTCAGGCAGCTATGCAGTTTTCATCATGCTGGGCTTAGATGCTGCCAAAATAAACTTAAGTGTATGAATTTCAATAGAGCATGTTCAACCCAAAAGGTGACAAATATATTTTTTGTTTAAGTTTCTTTTTTTCTCTTTCTTTCTTTCTTTCTTTCTTTCTTTCTTTCTTTCTTTCTATCTTTCTGTCTGTCTTCTCTCTGTCTTTCCCTCTCTCTCTCTCTCTCTCTCTCTCTCTCTCTCTCTCCTTTCTGCATTATTCTCTTTTTGATATTTAGCTTTTTCCCCTTTATTGAAAATAGATTCTTTTCTCAAATAATATATTCTGATTAGAGAATAATTCCCATCTTTCAGCTCCTCCTAGTTTCTCTCCACCTACCCCCACCCCAATTTGAATCAACTCATTTTCTGACTCTCATTAGAA
Source organism: Cricetulus griseus (assembly GCF_003668045.3). Taxonomy (NCBI): domain Eukaryota; kingdom Metazoa; phylum Chordata; class Mammalia; order Rodentia; family Cricetidae; genus Cricetulus; species Cricetulus griseus. Next base: position 135,571,772 of record NC_048595.1, on the reverse strand, counting down.
AGGAACAGGTGTTTAAGAGATAACATTAAAGTATAAGAAAATAATATATAATAAGAAAAAACAAAACTATACATTGAAATTGGATAAGATAAACCACCAGAAGAAAAAGAACCCAAGAGAAGGCAAAGAAACCAGACACTTACGAATTAGTTTGCATACTTAATCCCATAAAATTCACTAAGCTGGAAGGCATAATAGACAAGCAGAGGGCCTGGTGCAGAACCATGCAGGCCTGTGCTTGCTGCCTCAGTCTCTGTGAGTTCATATGAACTAGGATCATGCTGATTTGGAGGCCTTGTTCTTCTGGTGCCCTCTTATTCCCTCTTGCTCTTACACTCTGTCTCCTCTTCTGAGGCGTTCCCTGGGCTCTAAGAAGAGGGTTTTGATGAAGAGATTCCATTTATCCATTTACCGCTAAGTATTCCAAGGCCTTTGTGTAATGTCTAGCAGTTCTCTGCAGCCAGAAGAAGCTTCTCTGATGACAACTTACCAAGGCACCGATCTATTAGCATAGCAGAATATCATTAGCAGTCATTTTTTCTCTTTTTTTAAACTTTTTTTTAAATTTGAATTAGAAACAGGATTGATTTACATGACAATCCCAGTTTCCTTCTCCCTCCTGTCCTCCCCTACCACCCCACAAACTAAAATCCTACCTATCACATATCCTTTCTGCTCCCCCTGGATGGTGAGGCCTTCCATAGGGTGAAATCGTATCCTTTGGTATAGGGCCTAGGCCCACCCCTGTGTGTGTTTGCTCAGGGAGTATTGCTCTATATGGAATGGGCTCCCAAAGTCCACATCTATGCTAGAGATAAGCACTGAAATTCTACAAGAGGTCCCTTAGATTCCCAAGGTTTCCTCACAGAAACCCATGTTCCTGGGGTCTGGATCAATCCCATGCTGGTATTCCATCTATCAGTCTGGGGAGCAAGAGTTGCCTGATGTTCAGGTCAGCTGTTTCTGTGGGTTTTACCAGCCTGGTCTGGACCCCTGTGCTCTTCACTCATCCTTCTCTGCATCTGGGTTTCAGTTCAGTTAGGTGATTAGTTGTGGGTGTTTGCTTCTACTTCCACCAGCTGCTGAATGAAGGCTATAGGCGTATAAGTTAGTCATCAATCTCATTATCTGGGGAGGGTATTTAAGGTAGCCTCCCCTCTGTTGCTTAGATTGTTAGCTGGTGTCATCTTTGTAGATCTCCAGATATTTCCCTAGTGCCTGATTTCTCTGTAAACCTAAAATGTCTCCGTCTATTATGATATCTCCATTCTTGTTATCATCTATTCTTCCTCTGACTCAACCTTTCTTCTCCCTCATGTCCTGTGCATCCCTCCTCTTCTCCCCTTCTCATTCTCCTAGCTCCCTCCCCCTTCTTCCTGTGCTCCCAATTTGCTTAGCAGATCTTGACCCTTTCCCCTTCTCCAGGGGACCATGTATGTCTCTCTTAGGGTCCTCCTTGTTTATTAGCTTCTTTGGCAGTGTGGATTGTAGGCTGGTAATCATTTACTCTATGTCTAAAATCTGCATATGAGTGAGTATATACCATGTTTGTCTTTTGTCCATGGAGTTACCTCACTCAGAATGGTTTCCAACAGCTTCCTGAACATTACACCAGTAGCACAGACACTGAGGTCAACAATTAATAAATGGGACCTCCTGAAACAGAGAAGCTTCTGTAAGGCAAAGGAGACAGTCAGCAAAACAAAATGGCAGCCCACAGACTGGAAAAAATATTCACCAACCCCACATCTGATAGAAGGCTGATCTCCAAAATATACAAAGAATTCAAGAAGCTAGTCTCCAAAACACCAAACAATCCAATTAAAAAGTGGGGTACAGAACTAAACAGAAAATTCTCAATAGAGGATTCTAAAATGACTGAAAGACACATAAGAAAGTGTCCAACATCCCTAGCCATCAGGGAAATGCATATCAAAACAACACTGAGATACCATCTTATTCCTATCAGAATGGCCAAAATCAAAAACACCAATGACAGTTCATGCTGGAAAGGATGTGGAGAAAGGGGAACACTTCTCTACTGCTGGTGGGAGCCACAACTTGTACAGCCACTTTGGAAATCAGTATGGTGACTCCTCAAGAAAATGGGAATCAGTCTACCACAAGATCCAGCAATTCCAGTCTTAGGCATATAGCCAAAAGAAGCACATTCACACAACAAGAACATCTGTTCAACGATGTTCATAGCAGCACTATTTGTAATAGCCAGAAACTGGAAGCTGCCTAGATGCCCCTCAACCGAAGAATGGATAGAGAAAATGTGGTACATTTACGCAATGGAGTACTACTCGGCAGAAAATAACAATGGAATCTTGAAATTTGCATTAGCAGTCATTTTATCACTGCAGACTAAACTCAAAACCAACACTCCTTGTCCAGAAACTATCTGTTGCCATAACTTCTTAGGTAGTAGTGGGACTTGGTGTCTACTTCCATTTTTCACACTCAGATGCTATTTGGCCTGAGCTTGAAGAAGTTTTGTGTATTTTGTTTCACATATTATGAATTCACATGTTCAACTGCTTGACGATGTCTGGAAAACACCATTTTCCTGTGATAACCCACCACCTCTGGCTTTTATAGTCTTCTTGTTTCCTCTTCAGAATTTATCCCATTTATGGCTCACCATTCTATAACATTTTGTCCTGAATGTTGTCCAGTTGTGGGTCTTTGTGTTAATTACTACTGCATAAAGTACCTTATCTTGTGTGATAAAATGTACTACTCTTCAAGTATAATGATAAGTCAATAGTAGTGGGTTTAAAGCTATGCTTATTTAGCAAAGTAATAGTAAAAGTTTCTCTACCAGGGACAATAATCTGTCTATCCAGAGGCTTTTGCCTTGATATTGCTGCTAGGTATGGGCTTGAACTTATGAAGTCAGCTGGACTCTAGGGCATGTCTTCTCAGCCTTAAGGTCTTATAGACAGGTTCTAGAAGGTAACAAGCATAATGACAGTAAGTTTCAGTTTTAGGGAGTCTCTGAGACCCTCAATGACCAACTAGCCCAGAAGAAGCATTCCTGGCACCAAGGCTTTTATTTGTTATCATGTGATGTCTAATAGAGGCATTATTGTCCTATTATAAGGGAATATCATTTTAACTTTATGTAAGTATTTTACTAAGCTTCTACAGTAGTGTTTTCCATAAGACTATCTTTAACAATAACTATCTCACTAGGTATTCCCTCCTCTACCCTGCTATCATATACCCTATCCCAGTTAATCCTGCCTGTTCATCAAACCTTTTTTGAGACATTAAACCACAATGTTATGTTCTTCCTCCTTAGGATTCCCCACTCCAAGGCGCCTTACTAATTTGAGGACATGTTTGGATATTCAAAACTGGAGACATATATCTCAAGATTCAAAGCTAACATCAACAAACAAGTGAAACTTGGAACCCTTGTTTGTGTCTGAGTTACTTCACTCAGGATGATTTTTTCAAGCTTTAACTTTTGTTTTTCTTAGCTGTTGTACAAGAAATTGAATCCCCATCTCTCTCTCTGCACAAAAGTCAGCTCTAATTGATGACTGCCTTATATGCTATCCTAGCCTTCATCCAGTAGCTGATGGAACCAGAAGCAGACACCCAGAGCTAAACACAGAGCTGAACTCTGGAATATAGTTGCAGACAGGGAGGAGTGATGAGAAAAGAGGTCAAGGCCAGGCTGGAGAAATGCACAGAAACAGCTGACCTGAACAAGGGGGAGCTCATGAACCCCAGACTGATAGATGGAAAACCATAATAGGACTGTTCCAGACACCCTGAACAAGGAGATCAGTTTGGAGGTCTGGGCAATCTATAGGGCCACTGGTAGTGGGTCAGTATTTATCCCTAGTACACAAATGAACTTTGGGAGCCCACTCCACATAGAGTGATAGTCTCTCAGCCTAGACACACAGGGGAGGGTCTAGGTCCTGCTTCAAATGATATGACTACATATGAAAACAATATGGTAACTTCCTCTGAAAAAAATGTCCATCATAAAGAAGAAAAATTTCTAAGGTGAAAGAAGTAGGGCAAGCCTTGTACTGGACAATGTTCTAACAAGTGTCTGCACATGTCTAAACTCTGGGTATCAATTTTAAATATTGCAAACTGATTGTGTGTACATTGCATCTTAGTTACATTTTTTATTCTGGTTCTGTTCTTAGCACCAATTCTAACAACGTAATATCCCCTCTTAATGCACAGACTATATTCCCTCTGAGGCTTCACCAGCATTCAGGAAGGATTCGTCCAAAAAATAAAGTGGGCATAGGCTGTGTTCCCTTCTGGGGCTTCGCTGGCATTCAGGAAGGCTGCCTCCGAAAAATAAAGTGGACTTTTGTCACTACCTGTATCCTGAACACAAAGACTTTAATCTTCTTCATTTCTATGTCAAGTACAACTATTTCCACATTGTTAACTTAACATAAATGTGCCTTAGTGCCTCTTGAAGAAGTCACTCCTGCTCCACTGAGTGTGACTATTGAACTTGCCTTGACCACTTTTGGTTTGCAAATTTTCTGTATCCCTCTTTGAGCTGTGAGAGAATAAGAGCAGTTTTAGCATTGCACTGGCTGGTCAAGGTTAACTGAAAACTTGTAGGCTGGATTCTATCTGGCAATTTTCCTCCAAGGTGCTCTATTATTACACTATAGCATTTTCTGTGCCATTCTACTAGATTTTCTGCCAAATTGCAGTAACCTTGAGTTTGCCCTTTAAAACTATCTGGGCGGGCCCCATCTTGGGGTTAATATCATAGTGAAATGTTAATTTATACAATTATTGTCAAATGATAGAAGCCCTGGTATTTAGAAATAAATAAAGGACACTTTGGAAACATGGCATCTGATCTTTTTGTAAAGTACCAGCTGATGCTGTAATAAACAACACATGACAGTTTGCTAGTGTCATCATCTCTATTTCCTGTATAGGAAGGATTCTATCTACATTCTCTAAAGCACCAGCTGATTTCTTCTCTTCCTCACCCACCTATCAGTTCACTTCTATGTGTTGGAAGATAATACTGATAGAAACAATTCTGTTGCTTTATGAATTCCTTTAGTGTTTACTCAGGGTCAGGTACCCACCTAGATTTATTCACAGCAATGTCTCAAGGAACATATCACCATAAAAACTAAAACAATCTTCATGCCTAACAGGTAAGTAATTATTAAAGTTGTTTTATAAATGGAAACAATGGAGTATAGAGGTAGTTTATTTCTTGTAGGACACACAAAGTATGTAAAGTCAGGTCTCCATATGAGTAAGTGAACAGGCTTCAAGTATTTTATATTCCTTCAATCTGCATTGAATGAACTTCTACACCCAATTTAAGGCAGTTTTAAATTAACTATTGTTTCAAACTTTGTATGTAGTAGACCAAAGAATTAGCATAGTTAAAATATCCATATGACTAAAAGCCACTTGTACATTCAATGAAATTTCCATTAAAATGATATTACTTGATGAATTAGAATATAATCTGTCCTGGAATTCATATGGAAGTAAATTACCCTGAATAGCACAAGAAGCCAAAAGCAAAGATAAGAAAAAATGCAGCCAAACATCAAACTGCATGACCTCAAAATATACCATAAATATACAATAATCAAAAAAAAAACATGGTATTGGTTCAGATTACAAACAAAACATAGAGAACTCTTGTTTTAAATGCATCTTACATAAACAAAATGCAAAGTACAGGGCTGGATTTCAAATGTGTCTATTACTGAAATCTTAGGATCCTTCATTTTTATGAAATTAATATTCTATGGTAAAATTGACAACTAACTATTTTCTGAAATCTTTCACTGAAGAGTTTGGGAGGCCTCCACAGAATACTAGCATTCCAAACATTTTTTGTTTTTTGTTTTTGTTTTCCACAAGAGAGTCTCGTTCTGTTTGTCTTAAAACAACTTCATTTCACCTTTGTATCTGCAGAGACAAGACCTCAGAATTCCTGTGCTTAACTTTGACTCTTACTTCATCTCACAGTGGACACTACAAAGTCTGTTTAAAGACCATGTGTGGAGTGATCAACCAGCAGTCAATAGGGTCACGGTCTCTTTATTCAGATACACCAGCCAAGTGCAGGCCAAAGCGTTCCAGGGCAGTCAGGCCAGAGCGAGGAGGAAGGAGCCAGGAGAAGGGCCAGAAGTAGGGAAGGTCCACGTGTCCCTTAAGAAGCCTTCCTGACATCACCTTAGACTTCCCCTAATCCCACCCTCACGCGAGGGAGTGTTCAGGCACACCTGTCACGGTTACCTGGTGGCAGGGCTACAGTGTCTCCCTACAACCATGTTTAACAAAAAGTGGGAACTCAAAATAACCTGACATTCAACCGAATTTCCATACATGCATCCTCCTGCTGCCGATTTATGAGTTTTCCTAGCCATTTATTTTTGTTAATAATCTAATTTTGTAGTTTATTATGCTCCAAAAAGTCGCTTTTTCTTTCAAAAGCAAGAGTAAAATAGGGAATTTAGTTACATTCCCATCCAACTTTATTCATCACAATCAAGGACTCTTTCTACCGTATCCCAAAATAAGATACCACCTATCTTTAAAATAATTAGACAGTGACATATTTCAACATTCCAGAGTAAAAACAAACATACTTGGGTTTTATACATGATAAGTGCTTTCAGTGCACTTTTACTACACCAAAGAGAAATCAAATTCATAATTACCAATGCAGAAATTATTTCTGTTCTGCCATCATGAATTTTATAATGTTCTTTTGGTGTTAATGTCTTTTAAATATAATGAAAACTACTATGCAAATATATACATATATACAGCCTATAAAATTAGGTTGAAGTAAATTAAAGTTTATAATGGTGTTGAAATAAAATTAGCAATTTCAATTAAATAAGCAAAGTTGAAATCATTGCTTTCTGATATTAATTATGTACAACAGCTGCTCTCTTTTGACTTTTTAATAATTAGGATATAATTACATCATTTCTCCTTTCCCTTTCCTTTCTCCAAAATTCCCCATAGACTCCCCCTTGCTCACTTTCAATAAATAACTGTCTTTATTTACTGCTTTTATATATGTATATATTCTTAAATATGTAAATGCAACCCACTCATTTGTATATGTCAGGGCTAGCCATTTGATACTGGATAATCAAATGCTGTGTCTTTTCTGAGGAAGAGTATTTCTCCTGCTCTCAGCATTCTTTAGTTTACTGCATTTCTCTATGAAGGGTTAATGCGTCATACTCATTTAGTTGTTCACGTTAGCATGTCTAGTGTTTCTTTGCTCAGTTCATATTCAGGTAGCCACGTTGGTGAAACTTTCTGAGTATTTCATCTGCCATTACTAAAAGACAAGTCTCACAGCAAATACTCTGACCTCTACCTCTTAGAATCAGTTTGCTCCATCATCCACAGTATTCAGTGAGCCTTAGGTAAGACAGTGTTTTGTAGATGTTTCTGCTGGAAACTGTTCTGTTAAATGTGTTCTAATCTCTATGACACCAGAGAGATCATAATTAATTTTCCACTTTTTAAGAAACAAGCCAAAACATTTTAAATCTTAGGAATAGGGTTTAAACATTTTAAATATAAGGAGAAACTCAATTGTGAAAGCACTGTAACTTATACTAGTTTTTAAATTTCTCATAATATAACCATTTTTGTTGTTGTTATTATTGTTTTTCAAGACAGGGTTTTCCTGTGTAAGAACCCTGGGTGCCCTGGAACTCATATTATAGAGCAGGCTGGCCTTGAACTCACAGAGATCTGCCTGTCTCGGCCTTCCAAGTGCTGGGATTAAAGATGTGTGCCACCACCACCTGGCATAATATAACATTCTTATTGTTATTTTCATTTTGATTAATCAGTCTTTCCCTCAAGGAGGAAGCCATTTAGAAAGGTACAGCTGACAAGTTAAAAAATAGTTATCAGACACATGAGACACTGCTTTTATAGAAAGGAGAATTCTAAATGCTACTTAGTTTAGCCAACATCTTCCACATACATTACATGATCTATATTCCAAAATATTCAAGGTGAACCTTACTCATAGTGTTCATAATTCATAGTTCAAATTCAGACATTTAAGTTCAAATTTTAATTATTTCTATTATGATACTCGTTGTGTGTCTGTGTTCACATTTTTTGTAGACATAGACCATTGCATGAGTATAAAGGACAGGATAGTCTGTTCTTCCCTTCCACCATGTGAAACTCTGACATAACTCAAGTCATCAGATTTGGTGTCGAGAACATTTATCCACAGTTTTCATATGCCTAGACCTTAGGTTTAATAGGTTAAGTTCTCTAACATAACTTAACATGGATAAATATGTTGCATTGGGGGTTTAAATTGGATAGCCTTATTTGTCAACCTGTGGCAAATCTAGTGGATATATTTGAACTACTAACTACTTCCTCACAGCCACTTCAGAAATCTGGAAACAAATTATACTTTGTGGTGGAGAAACAGTCTAGAGAAAAAAAAAGTTATACTTATATAAAAGAGAATGTTTAACAGAACCAGGTATGACCCAGTGAGTAGAAAATAATTAATCGGAAGTGTTTACATAGAATGAATCAGGAGAACTTCCAGCTTAGAATTGGTCATTTGGAGACTTGGGTTCTAGTGAAACTAAAGGAAACAACCTCAGAGACAGCTCCAGGAGGTTCCCAGAAGGCAAAGTGGAGACAGAGAACTCCTGCCCAACTTCTCCATGAATTTTGGGGGAAAGTCACATCTATGACTGCAAAGAGAGGTGAAAACCTTGGAATGGCAAGTGAGGGTTCCATCAGAACATAATGGAGAATCCAAAAGGTCCAGAAAGGTCCCCTCTAAAAACTGTAAGGGTATTTAACTGAACCCAACTTTGGATCTTGGACAAAGTGGCAGGGAAGAGAGAGAATCTTTAACGGTGGAACTGTAAAAAGAAAAAGAAGTTACTGGTAAAAAATGCCTAGCAAATTATTGAAATCTTGCCCAGGATGTCTGCCAGTTGCAAGAGAGACATAACTGTTGCCTATCTGTTGTATAGATAGTGCTGCAGCTAAGGAGAGGGCCTACTTAGAGACAGTATATAAGCCAATCACTTTATTGGAGAGGAGAAACTTAAAGATTATTATGTCTCCAAAACCCAAAGCTCCCTGAACTACCACTGCTAAAAGCAATTGCTACCCAGAGAATCATCATGACCACAGGATAGAAACTCATCCACCTGGACACTCAGCTTGTGAGTACACTAGCCAAAGACTGTGGCACTGAAAAACAAAACAAAATATTCTGAACTCAGGTTAGATGTGAGAATCACATGCAAAGGTGACTAGGAGTGAAACTGCAGACTTAGCCTTAACCTCAGAAATTGACACAGCCAGTGAGAACAGTGAGAGATGTGACTTGCAACTGTTATGATAAGGGATAGCACCACAGCCACTGGGAGAAGACAGCTTGAGGGGCTTTGTTGTCCAAACTTAAACTTAATAGTCAATATAGACAGAATAACTATTGCTTGTAGCCCACTCCTGATTAACCTAGTTGAATTGACAAAGGCAATTATTTTCCCTTAGCAAAGGGATGGGATCCCCTATTCCTCTAAGCTCTCAGGAAAGAAGAAATACTGTTGACTATATACAGGTTACAATTTATGTACTTTATTATAAATAGATACAGTTTTATTTGTTAATTCAAGAAATAAAAGATAATAAAACTAAAACAAAAATGGGCTAAACAAAATAGGTTATTAAAATGAGTTTTACCTATTTCTTTTTTATGAAATTTCCTTTCATCTTCCTCTTCCCTTTTCTACTTCCTCAAAGCCGCCTGTTATTCCTTCCTTGCTCTCTTTCAACTTCATAGACTATTTTTTTCATTATGTTTACCAGGTCGTACATACATACACCTATATTCTAAGTGGGTAAAATTTTGTTTCTGTTCTTACATTCTTTGATAAAATTTTATGTTTTTTAAATCTATTTCCTATGATCTCATTTATTGAACTGTAAGATTTTCCTGTCTCTACTACTTTTCTTAGTTGCTTTCCTTTATTCACTACTTTTTCTTTTACATCTTCATTACTAATTTCAGCTTTAAGAATTTTGGAGCTCCTCATTTATCTTAACATAATCCTAGCTGCTTTGCTTTCTAACCTTAGTGATGATGTGTTACAATAAATTTTACAATAAAGCCACAGGAAACCTACTGCCACGTGGGTACTTTCCACCAGCTGCCCGAGTTCTGCCTGCCGAGTTAGGGCCCCAAATGCTGCTTGGTCAATGACTAGGATTTCTCATCTGCTATCGAAGTCTTAATTATCATGAATCTATATATTTTATAAGACTTATCTTATGTAGGATGCCTTCCTTTGGCATCCTCATCCCAGGATCACATGGAGACTCTGGAGGAAGAGAGAAGTGGCCCATTTCCTTCTTGCCCTTGTTTATATATGAGTCTCCCTGCTATGTCACTTCCTGTGGATCACCACTTCTTTACTACATTTCCTAGAATCATCCTTGACTCATAGTCCCACCTAACTTGCTGCCTCATTGGACAAATAATACTTTATTTATCATCCAAAAAGACAAACACATACACAGAAGCACTTCCCCCATCAATGATGAAAATGAAGATGAAAAATGCTTTTAGCCATATTTTAAAAATTGGATTTTTGTCAGGTCATTGTTTTGCTTACTGCTGTCTGTTCTTCTCTATATAGGACAGAAAATATCATAAGCACAAGAGAAAATTACCCACAGTAACAAAAACATGATATTTCCACAAAGAAGACATATAGATTATTGGCCTAGAATAAAGAGCACAAAAGAGATCAACACAGTTCCAGTTACCTGGTCTTTGACAAAAGAAACGAAAAGTATACACTGTAGAACTTAATAGTCTTTTTCTTCAATAAGTAGTGCTGGCCAAAGCATAATCACATTTACAAGAACAAAGCTAGACTCTCATATCTCACACTGTGTCAATTTAAAATGGACAAAACTCTTTAGTCTAAAAACTGTAAGTCAGAAAGTGCTAGAGAGAAGCAGTCCAAATTCTTGAAGATCTAGCCATTGGTAAGAATATCTGAAAATCAATGTAAAGTTTCAGACAAAATAGAAAGAGTTGGCTAATAATATGGCATGGAGTTGTAAAGCTTTTCATAGTAAAGGAAATATTAACAAACTGAAGAGGAAATCTAGAGAACAAGAGAAAATCTTTGTACTCTACTTCAGACAGAAGATTGATATCTAAAATCTATGAAGAACACTAAACAATGTTCAACATCCTTAACCATCCAGGGTAATGAAAATCAAAAATACATTGAGAGCTGATCAATTTCTTGATTAGAAAAACACTCATTGATAAAATAATAAACAATAAATGAGGATGTTTATAACAATAAAGGGTAACACTGTACTATGATGACGGACATATATACTTCTGATGCCACTATAGATATCAGTGTGCAGGCTTCTCAAAAAAAAAAAAAACCAAAAACAAAAACAAAAACAAAAACAAAAAACAAAAGTATGACTAGTATGAGCTCCAGCGCCTGGATTTACAGCTAAAAGAAACCTAGTCAGCATTTTACAGAGATAACCTTTGTATATTTGTTTTATGCTGTTACTCACTGTACTGAGCCTAATTTAACATACAAATGAGTGGCTAAAAAGTAGGGTGTAAGTGTATATACATGCATAAATATATCCATAAGAAAATCTTATCTAAGCCAGATTTAGAAAGGCAAATACTAAAAACTTTCTTTTTTTATAGTGGAATCTATAATGTATACATGTGTTAACATATTTTCTAACAGTTGTGAAAAATCCTGACCAAAAAAAAATAAGGAGGAAAGGATTAACATTTCTTATACTATGAGGGTGCAATCTACATGGTATAGAAGGCATAAGAGCAAAAGTATGAAGCAGCTGGACACACTGAATATATAGTTAGTAAACACACAGAAAGAATGATGGATGTGGATTCTAATGTCACATCCTCCTTTAGATGCACAATGGAATAAAAGCCATGGCAATGGTGCCACTCATATTCAGGGTGGATCATTCTTGTCTTTCTTCTTTGGTTAAACTTTTCCAGTATGTTTATGGATATAATTAGAGCTGTGTTTCCATGGCCATTTAAATTCCAGCCAAGATTAATCAACACCATATACTAACACATGCATGTGTGCACACACACACACACACACACACACACACACACACACACGAAAATATAAAGGATACGGTTTTAGAACATAAATGGGACTAGAAGAAGAGGATATGAGTGATAGGAGAGAAACACAGAATGAATATGATCAAAGAAAGAATATCATGTATTTGAATGAAATTATCATTATGAAAACCTTAACTTAATCTATATGTGACAAAATAACTATCTACCAATGATAAATACACATAAAGCTTCAAATAAACAGCAGACAAATATAAAAGCAAGAGGTTTAAAAATTTTAATATCAGAAAATAAAAAAAATTAGAAAGAAGTAATATAATTATAAGAATTTTTATAATCTGGTAATGTGATTGAATGAAACATATCCTTCACAAATTTTTGTAACCCACCTTTAAACATTCAGCTTAATGTACTTTGTTTATTTCATCTTTTTATGTCCTAGAAATCAAATCCAAGGACTCTTGGTGCTAGACTAGTATTCTACCACTGAGCCATGATACTGCCTTTTCAAAATTGCATTCCAGGAATTGACAATATTTTATTATTTTACAGATACTGGTGCATATTTAGTGCTTTTTGGAGTATAAGAAATTTCATCTTCATAAATTTTCCCATTATTAGACAAACTTGGAAATCCTTTTGTGTCCATTGTATCTATGGGAAATATTCTTCTGAGTAGGGGAAGACAAAATTATTCAATATAAAAGTTTTCTTTTGCTGGGTGGTGGTGGCACACGCCTTTAATCCCAGCACTCGGGAGGCAGAGGCAGGCAGATCTCTGTGAGTTAGAGACCAGCCTGTTCTACAAGATCTAGTTCCAGGATAGCCTCCAAACCTACAGAGAAACCCTGTCTCGAAAAACCAAAAAAAAAAAGTTTTCTTCTAAATTAATTGTACATTACAGCCATTCTCTAAATTGGGCAACCTAATTCTAAATATACATCTAAATGCAAAATTAGGAGTAAATATGTTTTTTAACAAAATGAAACACATCTGATATTTGTTTTCCTATTAGCTTATGCTGGGGCGACCACTATACCAGAGCCTTTGTTTTTCTCATTTGATTTCTGTACAGGTACCATAAAGCTAAGGACTTGGTAACAGTACAAGATGAATAGAGAATCTACAGAAAATAAAGACAGTAAAGTTTAAGAAAAAGCTAAGCAAAGAGGCCAGAAGGACATCATACCCCTCACAGGACACATGTGGAGATTTCAGTATGACCTACAGCCCTGACTGACCCTCTGTCAGCAGGTAACACTAGATGATTGCTGACTTTTGTAGATATTTCACTTTGCAAACTTAATTTGTCTGCCACTGTCCCTGTGGGCAAAATTAATTATCCATCTCTAATACCCTCTTGTACTTGTTGAAAAATTGCTTTAAATTAAAATCCTGTATGGTTGAAAGCAATTGACTTAGGACTGATCATATGCCCATGCCCTAATAATCAAGGAAGACAACAGAAATAAATATTTGGTTTTCTAATTCAGCTCAATTGCATTTTTCATCACAGAAAATATCCAAATCAGAATTCCAGGCAGGTCAACATTGAATGATGACTGAAATTAATAAGGACTACTATAAATTCATATGCCTCCATTAGTTTATGAGTAAATTCACTGTTTAAGCTTATCAATTGTTTTAAAAAATTAGAAAGTAGAAAATGATGTTTAGCTACGTGCAGAAAAAATTTAAAAGATTTAATGTTATAATTGAAACTGAAAAAAATTTACATGACTTCAAAAGTAAATTAAAATTTGAGTAAACTATCAAGCCAAAAGAAAATTTAATGATTTATGTTTTAAAATGTCTGTAATGCAAAGTATAATTGAAAGTAAAAACAGACTCAAATGATAGTATACTTGAAAGTAAAAGCACACTCAAATGATAGTATACTTGAAAGTAACAGCAGACATAAATGATTAAATAAACTATATCCATGAAAAATTTAAGTATCAAAATTATTAATGGTTTATGATGTTTATAATTTGGAATATTCTTTTTTGTGTCATTTCTCAAAATGTTTCAATAGCTGATCTAAAGCAATTGTACCTGAAAGCTCTTTTGGAATTCATTTCACAAAGAAAACAGCAAAGTATAAGTAGAAGCAGATACCAGCAGTTAAACACTGACCTGAACTAGAATTCAGTTGCAGAGGAGGAGGAATGATGAGATAAGACTGGCTGGTGAAACCCACAGAAACAGTTGACCGGAACAAGTGGGAGCTCTTGGCCCCCAGATTGATCACTGGGAAACCAGCATGGAACTGATCCAGACCCCATGAATGTGGGTGTCAGTGAGGAGACCTAGGAAATCTATAGGGCCCCTTGTAGTGGATCAGTACTTATCCCTAGCATAGGAAGGGATTTTGGGAGCCTATCCCACATGGAGGGATACTCTCTGAGCCTAGACACAAAGGGTGGGCCTAGGCCATATCCCAAAGGATATGACTGACTCTGAAAACTCCCTACAGAAGGTCTCAACCTCCCTGGGGAGCAAAAAGGGTATGAGATAGGTAGGCTGTTTGTTGCTGGGAGGCAGCAGAGGAGGGGAGAGGGAGGGACCTGGAAATGACATGTAAAATAATCTACTATCTAAATAAAATAAAAAAGAAATTGTTCTAAAGCTTTCAGTTGTTTTGTCAGTTCTCTAGTGTGACTATTCTCCAGTTTCTTCATGAGGGCAGTTAGTGCTATGAACTTTCCTCTTAGCACTGCTGTCAAAGTGTCCCATAAGTTTGGGTATGGTGTGTCTTCATTCTCATCAAATTCTAGGAAGTCTTTAATTTCTTTTTTTATTTCTTCCTCGACTCGGGAATGGTGCAATTGTGTGTTAATCAATTTCCATGAGTTTGTATGTTTTCTTCTATTTGTATCAGTGTTGAATTCTAACTTTAAAGCATGGTGGTCTGATAAGATACAGAGGGTTATTTCAATTTTTTTTTTTAACTGTGGCTGTTTGCTATGTTGCCAAGTATGTGGTTAATTTTAGAGAGGGTTCCATGTGGTGCTGAGAAGAAGGTATATTCTTTTGTGTTTGGATGGAATGTTCTACATGTCTGTTAATCCCAGTTAGGTCATAACTTCTGTTAGATACTTTGTTTCTTTGTTAAGTTTCTGTCTGGTGTTCCTATCTAGTGGTGAAAGCAGGGTGCTGAAGTCTCCTACTATAGGTGTGTGGGGTTTTATTTTTTTATTTTTTATTAGTTCAAGTTAGGGAACAAGCTTGTTTCACATGTAAGTCCCTTCTCCCTCTCCCTCCCCTCACCCCATCCCTCCTCCCTGACTCCTGACCTACTCCCCACCCCATCCACCCTCCACTCCCCAGGCAGGGTAGGGCCCTCAACGGGAGCTCTGCAAAGTCCACCAAATCTTCCTGTGCTGGGACTGGGCCCTTCCCCATGTGTCCAGGGCCAGAGTGTATCCTTGGTGTGTGGGGTTTTATGTGTGGTTTGACCTTTAGTAATGTTTCTTTTACAAATGTGGGTGCCTTCGTATTTGCGGCGTAGATGTTCAGGATTGAGACTTCATCTTGATGGACTTTTCCTGTGATGAGTATGAAATGTCCTTCTTCATCTCTTTTGATTGATTTTAGTTTGGAGTCTATTTTCTTAGATATTAGGATTGCTACACCAGCTTGTTTCTTGTGTCCATTTGATTGGAAAATCTTTTTCAAAGCCTTTACTCTGAGGGAATGCCTGTCTTTGAAATTGAGGTGTGCTTCTTATATACAGCAGAAGGATGTATTCTATCTTCTATCCATTCTGTTAGCCTGTGTCTTTTTATAGGCAGGTTAAGATCATTGACATTGAAGGATATTAATATCCATTGATTGTTGGTTCTTGTTTGTTTTGGATTTATTGTTAGTGTTGTCATTGTGTGTGTATTTTGCCCTCCTGTTTCTTTTTGTGTTTGGTAAAGTTGGGTTATTTATTGCCTATATTTTTGTGAGTGTAGTTATGTTCGTTGGGTTGGAGTTTTCCTTCCAGAATTTTCTGTAGGTCTGTATTTGTGGATATGTATTGTTTAAGTCTGATTTTGTCATGGAATATCTTGTTTTCTCCATCTATCGTGATTGAAAGCTTTGCTGGGTACAGTAGTCTGGGTTGGCATCCATGATCCCTTAGTGTTTGTAGTACATCTATCCAGGACCTTCTCGCTTTCAAAGTTTCCATTGAGAAGTCAGCTGTCATTCTGATAGGTCTGCCTTTATATGTTACTTGGGCTTTTTCTGTTGCTGCTCTCAATATTTTCTCTTTATTCTGTAAGTTTGGTTTTTGCTTTTTATGTGGCAAGGGGACTTCTTTTTGTGGTCCGGTCTATTTAGTGTTCTCTAAGCTTCTTGTATTTTCATAGGCATATCTTTCTGTAGGTTGGAGAAGTTTTCTTCCATGATTTTGTTGAATATGTTTTCTGTACCTTTGAGCTGTATTTCTACACCTTCTTCCATACCTATTATTATTAGATTCAGCCTTTTCACCATGTCCCATATTTCCTGGATATTTTGTGTTGTTGATTTGTTGGACTTGAGATTTTCTTTGGTCTGTGACTTTATATCCTCTAGTCAGTCTTCAACAACTGAGATTCCTTCTTCCATCTCTTGTATTCTATTGGTCATATTCACTCCCTTATTTCCTGACCATTTATTTATCCAGGCTTTTTATTTCCAGCATCCCCTTATTCTATGTTTTCTTTGTTGTTTCTATTTCAGCTTTCATGTCTGGAACTGTTTCGAGTGCTTCCTTCACTTGTCTGGTTGTTTTTTTGTGGCTTTCTTTAAATTCTTTAAGAGAATTACTTATTTCTTGAATCTTTTTGTTTGTTTTTCTTCTATTTCTTTAAGAGATTTTCTTGTTTCCTCTTTTAGTGTCTCAAACATCTTCATGAAGTAGATTTTTAGGTCTGTCTCTTCTTCTTCCTCTGTGTTGTGCTTTTCAGATCTTGCTGGTGTGGAGTCCCTAGATTCTGGTGGTGTCATATTGGTCTTTTTGTTGTTGGGTGTGTTCTTATTCTGTCTTCTTCCCATCTTTTCTTCCAGTGGGTGTAGGTTGGGTCTCTCTGTCTCCTCTTGTCACACAGTGGTGTGTGTGGGACAAGACTTCAATGTCTGCAGCTCTGGATGATCTTGCCTCTCCTGGTAGTCTCCTCACTCAGCAGAGTTCAGGGTGGAGGGGGAACTGAGGGTGAGATGTTTGCAGGGTTAGAGATGTCCTCTCTGCCTTGGTGGTCCACTCTATGCCAGGTGCAGGCCCAGAGAGATCTGGGGGATGATGGCAGGCATTGTGCAGGAGGTGTGCAAGAGCAGAGGGTACACTGATACCAGGAGAGGTCAGGTGGGGATGGGGAGGGAAGAGTTGTTTCCTGATTCAGGGAGATCCTTCCTGTCTGGGCAGGTCCACTCTAAGCCAGGTGCAGGCCCAGAGAGATGGCGGTTATGGTGGTTGTTGGGCAGGAGTCGGGTAGGAGCAGAGGGTACACTCACCTCAGGAAGGGTCGGGGCAGTGGCCCTGATTTTCTTTTGAGTTAATCTGGTATCCTGCCACTTTGCTGAAGGTGTTTATCAGCTGTAGGAGTTACCTGGCATATTTTTTCTTGTCACATATATAAACTATCAAATCATCTACCAATAGTGAAAGTTTGACTTCTTTATTTTTCCAATTTCCCCTTGATCTCCTTTTGTTGTCTTATTTCTCTAGCTAGAACTTCAAATACAATATTGAACAGATATGGAAAGAGTGACAGCCTTGTCTTGTTCCTGATGTTAGAGGAATTGTGCTGAGTTTCTCTCCATTTAGTTTGATGTTGG
This sequence comes from Cricetulus griseus, assembly GCF_003668045.3. Classification (NCBI taxonomy): domain Eukaryota; kingdom Metazoa; phylum Chordata; class Mammalia; order Rodentia; family Cricetidae; genus Cricetulus; species Cricetulus griseus. The sequence goes on along the minus strand of NC_048595.1, from coordinate 135,553,786 downwards.
CTGTTCATGTAACTGCATATGATTTTTATTATGTTTAAGTATGTTCCCATTAACTCTGATCCCTCCAAGACCTTTAACATGAAGAGGTATTGATTTTGTCAAAGGCTTTCTCAGCATCTAGTGAGAGAAGATCATGTAGTTTTTCTTTCTCAGTTTGTTTATATGGTGGATTACATTGATGGATTTTCATATGTTGAACCATCCCTGCAACTCTTGGATGAAGTCTACTTGATCATGTTGGATGATTTCTCTGATGTGTCCTGGGATTTGATTTGCCAATATTTTTTGAGTATTTTTGCATAATTTTCATGAGGGATATTGGTCTGTAGTTCTCTTTTTCAGTTGTGTCTTTGTGTGGCTTGGGTACCAAGGAAATTGTAGCCTTGTAAAGAGAGTTTGGCAATGAATCTTCTGCTTCTACTTTTGGAGCAATTTGAGGAGTATTGGTATTAGCTGTTCTTTGAATTTCTGGTTGAATTCTGCACTGAAACTATCTGGCCCGGGCTTTTTTTACTTGAGAGACTTTTGATGACTGCCTCCATTTCATTAGGGTTACAAATCTGTTTAAATTGCTTATCTGCTCTTGATTTGTCCATTTTCTTTACATTTTTAAATTTTTTGGAGTATAGGTTTTCAAAGTATGACCTAAAGATTCTCTAGATCTCCTCAGTGTCTGTGTTATCGCTCTCTTTTCATTTCTGATTTTGTTAATTTGCATGTTTTCTCTCTGACTTTTCTTTAGGTTGGATAAAAGTTTTCTGTCTTGTTTATTTTCTCAAAGAACCAAATCTTTTTAAATTGATTCTTTGTATTTTTTTCCTAGTTTCTACTTTATTGATTTCAGTCCTCATTATGATTATTTCCTGGCATCTACTCCTCCATGGTGAGTTTGATTCATTTTGTTCTAGAGCCTTCAGATGCACTGTTAATTCTCTAGTGTGACTTTTCTTCAGTTTCTCATGTGGGCACTTAGTGCTATGAACTCTCCTCTTAGCATTGCTTTCACAGTGTCCCTTAAGTTTGGGTATGTTGTGTCTTCATTCTCATTAAATTTTAGGAAATCTTAATTTTTTAAAAATTTCTTCCTTGACCTAGGAATAGTACAATTGCATATTGTTAAATTTCCCTGTGTTTGTTGGGTTTCTGCAATTTGTGTTACTGTTGAATTCTAACTTTAAAGTTTGGTGGTCTGTTAAGGTACAAGCATTTATTTCATTTATTTATTTTTTTTTGTATCTGTTGAGGTTTGCTATATTGCTAAGCATGTGGTCGATTTTAGAGAAGGCTCCATGTGGTGCTGAGAAGAATGCATATTCTTTTGTGTTTGTATGGAATTTTCTATAGCTGTCTGTTAATCCAATTTGGTCATAACTTCTGTTAGTTTTTTTGTTTCTTAAGTTTCTGTCTGGTGGTCCTGTCTAGTCATGAGAGTGTGGTGTTGAAATCTCCCTCTATGAGTGTGTGAGGTTTTTATGTGTGATTTGAGTTTTAGTAATGTTTCTTTCATGAATGTGTTTGCTGTTGTATTTGGGGCACAGATGTTCAGAATAGAGACTTCATAGTGATGATTTTCTTCCTGTGATGAATATCAAATGACCTTCTTCATCTCTTTTGATTGATTTTAATTTGAAGTCTAATTTGTTTGATAGTTGGATATCTACACTAGCTTATTTCTTTTGTCCATTTGACTAGATAATCTTATCCCAACCCTTTACTCTGAGGTACCTTCTCCTTTTGAAATTGAGCTGTGTTTGTTGTATGCAGCAGAAAGATGGATTCTGTCTTCATATCCATTCTGTTAGCCTGTCTTTTTATAGGCAAGTTAAGACCAATAATATTGAAGAAAACTAAGGATGATTGAGTCTTAATTCTTGTTTGTTTTGGATTTGTTGTTGGTGGTGGTATTATGTGTGGATTTACCTGCTTATTCTTTTGGCTTTTGGTAAATTTGGATTATCTTTTGCCTTTGTTTTTGTGAGTGTAGTTAACTTCCTTTGTTTGGAGTTTTCCTTCCAGTAATTTCTGTAGGGTTGGATTAGTTCATATGTATTGTTTAAATCTGTTGTTGTTTATTTTGTGTGTGTGTGTTTGTGTGTGGAATATCTTGTTTTCTCCATCTATAGTGATTGAAAGCTTTGCTGGGCATAATAATCTGGGTGGGTCCCTTTCCTGGTGGTTGGAGGTGGGACTAGCACAGGGATATCAGTGGACACTGGATTGCTTGTTCCACAGTGGGGGAGTCAACCTGCTTGCAGTCCCAAGGCCAGTAAATCCCAAAGAGGGCAAGCAGAAGACAGGCCTGAGATAGGGGCCTATGCTCTCCTTTCCCCTTAGTGGGGACAGGACTACCACAGGGATGTCAGCAGACTCTGGATTGCTTGGTCCACTGGTGGTGAGTCAATCTTCTTGCAGTCCCCAGGCCAGGAGATCCCAAAGAGGGCAAGTGGAAGTCTGATATCATACAGTTTTAATGCCATGAACCCTTTGTAAAGATATTATACTAAAATATCAGAAATTGATGATCAAAATATAAAATGTCCAACTTGAAAATATGTCTGACAAATTTTCTTAAGGCTTATTTTTATAATTCCTTCAATTATGCAGCAAAATTAAGAGATAGATGGCATTTTCCATATAACCCTTGTTCCCATATATTCGTAATCCATAATATTTAATAGCATCCCTATGATAGCAGTGTATGTGTTACTGACATAATTATCATCGCACAGTTTCAGCTTATGCAGACTTAGTTGTTGATGATACACCTTCTAGAACTTTGAATAAACACCCCCCCAGTTGCAAGGTATCCCTATTATGTTCTCTACTGTCAAATTATATGGACTTCTTACAAATGCCTGACAATCAGCAATTCTTCTACTCTTTTTACTGATTTATTTTCTCTAGAATTGTACAAGTACTGGCTTATTTTATGTCAACTTGTTACAACGTAGAGTCATTAGAGAGGAGGCAGCCTCAGTTCAGAAAATGCCTGATTAAGAACAGGCTGTAAGCAGATGTGTAGGGTATTGATTAAATTGATGATTTATTGGGAGGACCTACTTATCCCATTTTGCTTGGAGTCATCCATAGCCTGTTTTTTCTGGGTTCCATGAGAAAGAGGTCTGAATAAGCTATGACAAAGAAGCCAGTAAGTAGCACTTCTTTATGGCTTCTACACCTTTCTTTGCCTCCAAGTTCCTGCTCTGCTTGAGTTCCTGTCCTGACTTCCTTTGATGATGAACTGTGAACTTGTGTGTAAGCACAAGTTGAATAAACCCTTCCCTCCAAAACTTGCTTAAGTCAAGGTTTTTCATCACATGGATAGGAACCCTTCCTAAGACACACAGCATGGGGCCTTTTCTAGAATCTCATATAGCTAGAACTACATAGCATGAGACCTTTAAATAATAGAGTCTATGACTTTACTATTATGCATAGAAATTTCTTCCATGTCTTTTCAGCATTTGACAGCTCCTTTCTCTGTTAACTTCATATAGCATTCCTTTGTCAGAATAAATGAGAGCATATTTATATCCTAATATATCAAAGTATATCTTGGTTGCTTTCAAGTTTGGTCACTGTGAATGAACTCATTTTAAGTGTGTGTTCAGGCCTTTGTGGAGGTATGCTTGTTGCATCTTTCCTGATCTCTAGATCAAGAAACATGTGGCAAATGTATGCTTAGTTACGCAATAAGTGCAATGTGTTTTCCAAAGTCACCCTACTATTTTGCAGTTCTGACAGGAATGAATAAGCATTTCTGTTGTTACACAAAATGTCTGCCATTTGGTACTGTCAGTTCTGGTCCATGATCTTTCTAATAGATCTGAGTAGTTGTTATTTTAATTTCCATTTCCATGATGATGTATGATGTAAGTGATCTCTGCTGCTTAATATTGACTTCAACTTGGGAGGATTTCATATCACCTAGTGAATAAATTTCTGGCCACAGGGATAAGAAATAGTCTAGATCGACATAATTGATCTCAGTAGATCCATCTTAAAAGTGGCACCTTGCAATGGACTATCGAACTGGACCATATTCAAAGAAATTAAAAGCAACTTGCCCCAAATTTTATTTCTCTCTACTTTTTCATGCTCAGTGCAGTATTGTGAGTAGCTGTGTCATGTCTTCTTTGTTATGACTTCCTTACATGGTAGACTATGCTCTACAATTATGAACCAAAACAAATCCATCCTTGGTTATATTGCTTCTAGCAGTATTATGTCAATTGCTGAAGATTCTTCTCATATACATGTTTGTCATGGTTCAACTGTTTGATGAAGTACCCGTTAAGGTCTAGATTATTCTGTTTTTACCTTGTAGTGGGTTTATGAAGTGAAGGTAACTTTACTGTGAAATTCAAATAAGCAGCCCTCATTGTATGATATTATGCAAAATAATTTAAGCAAAATACATTAAAAAGCATATAAGTGCTACTTAATAATACTGTTTCCTAAAATACTATATTACAAACAACCAAAAAATGTAAGTTGTTAAGCAGAAAATAAGAAGTGTGAAATTCTACTTTCCTAAATTGGCACTGTGGATTCTATATATTTTTTTATTAAATAATTTGATTCTGGACAGCTGAACTATTTTACATCAGCTGTATTGCCTTATTGAAGAAATACCTTACTAAAATATCAAGTTATTTCTTTTTCATAACCAAATGGCCAAAGAGAGCTTACCTACATGATATACTACTGATGGTGTCTGTCAGTTAAAAATAAAAGAGTTTGGAGAAAGAAAAAAATCCTCATTACAGAATAAACAAGATTCACACAAAATTGTACTTGGATTATCTCTATGACTCATTAGCTCACCAAGCTCTTGGGTTTCAATGCCTTCTCTGTGACCTAAGGGTAACAGTGAATGTATACCAAAATTCTGGTAGGTGTAGGAATTGGTAACTGAAGTACAAATAGAGTACATGTATAGAGGATGCAGAAGCATTGGCTCACTCCATTTTTTTTTTTTTTGCTTTCTTTATAAGGGAAAGTCCTAAAGCTTCCACTTTGACATATAAATATATTGATCAAGTTTATTTTCCTGTCATTCAATATATGTGGGGAGATCACATGAAAATGATTGTGAGTAAAGTGGAGTGAAGGGAAATTGTCTCTCATTATACTGTTGACTAGATGCTGTGTGCTCAGGATTCTTCAGATCCATGAAGCTGAGAGGTCAGTAAAGTCAGCTTAGTGAGCAATAGAAGGAAACAGAACTTTGGTACAGGATAATGTTAGATTTCTTAAAGCCATGAACGTTGATTATTTTGGCCAAGGAGTATAATTACTAAAAGTAAAGTTAGAGCAAAGGTTCAGAGTATTTTCTTCAACTTTGAACTCTCATCAGTAAATCAATGCTAATTTCAAAAAATAAAAATGCCTTTCAATGAAGTATTTCCCATATACTCTTGTGTATTTCTATTTCTCATCTATTATGTTGAATTGGTACTTTGTAGTCAAATAGCTAGTATACATTAAAAAACTACATATGAATTAAAATCCTAGAGAAAAAGATGGAAGTTGTATAAAAATATGGTCCATGTTTGATGAATCAACTGTCTATATTCCATCCATGATTTTTCTTCTAAAAATAAAAAGGGTATGCATGTATGTATGTATGTATGTATGTATGTATGTATGTATATTTGCCAGGAAATTTAATCAAGATTCCTTGGAAGTAGAAATACATGCTGTGTGAGCACGAAACATGGGACTTAGCTATTGAAACATGGCTATCAGGAAGAGTGGCATGCACGCTTTAGACCATCACTCCAGCACACACACACACACACACACACACACACACACACACACACACAATTTTTATAATAGGAAATATGCTTTCATTATGAGTGTTTTGTTTTCAAAATTCCTTCCTTCATGAAATTAAAAGAAGATTACATCATTTCTAAACTGTTTCTTCAGAACACTAGAAAATATTCGATGATTTTTGTAACTATTTGTCAAGAATTTATTTAAGGTATGTCTGTATCCTAAGAAGAACAGTAAGTATGGTGCTGTTTAATTTGCTGTGGACCTGAAATGTCTGAAACTCAGCATTCTTGAAATCTCAAAGAGATCCAACAGCAGGGTATCTTTGGAATGAAAAAGATGATTTAAAAAATGTAAAGCATCCCATTCCTAGGGATTGGAACTGTTGTGCAATAAAAAAAGAAAAACTCTAATGACAGTTCTTTCTTTATTTTACCTGACATTTAGCTCAGTGAAGAAAGACCTTTTCCAAAGGCATTTAATAATACTGTATTTTTCTTTCTCCCTTTCTTTTCAGCAGTTAAATATTTGGAACAAACAAGACCATTGCCAACACAAACAAAGAGCAAACAAAACCAATGCTAAAAATATCTTCAGAGTGAAATATCCATATGGGACTAAAAAACCTACAAATACTTAGCAGATTTCAAAGGCTATAAATACTGTCTTAGTTAGGGTTTCTCTTGCTGAAACAAAACACCATTACCATAAAAAAGTTGGAGAGGAACGGGTTTATTTATCCATTCTTCCACATATTGCTGATTGTTATCAAAGGAAGCCAGGGTAGGAACTGAAACAGGGCAGGAACCTGGAGGCAGCAGCTGACACAAGGACCATGGAGGATGCTCCCTACTAGCATGGTTTACTTCTTTTAATTTTACATTCTGACCAGTTTTTTCCCTTCCTTCCTCTCTGCCCACTTCCCTTCCTCCATCTCCACATTCCTCCTCCCATGCCCAATGCACTCCTCCTCTTATTCTCTTCAGAAATGGGCAGACCTCCCATGTATATCAACCAGCCAACCAGCTATTGAATATCAAGATGTAGTAAGACTTGGCACCTTCTCTCCTATTAAGTCTGGACAAGGCGACCCAGTAGGAGGAAAGTGTAGCACAAATTCTAATTGGTCTTAATAATAAAAACCCAGAGTCAGACATAGGAATAAATGCTGAAAGATCAGCAAGACAAAGGAGCAAGCCACAGCCACTTCTTATCTAGCTAACTGCTCAGCCTGAAAAGGGGCAAGCTCCCCAGATGCCCTGCCTCCCTAGCTCATATTCCTCTCTCTGCCCAGCCATATCACTTCCTGTTTCTTCCTCTCTGCTTCTGGGATCAAAGTCATATGCCTCCCAAATACTGGGATTAAAGGCATGAGATCCCAAGTGCTGGGATGAAAGGTGTGTACCACTATCATCTGTAGTGGATAACTCTGAACGCTGATCTCCAGGAAAGCTTTATTTCTTACAGCACAAACAAAATATCACCACAGGAATGGGTCCCCAAAACCTTCAAGAGAGTCAGAAACAACCCTGTTCTCACTGTTAAGAATTCCACAAGAATACCAAGCTACCCAAATATAACATATGTAGAGGGTCCAGTTCAGTCCCATGAAGGCTCCCTTGTTGTAGGTTCCATGTCTGTAAGCATCTAGCCCTGGTTAGTTGATCCTGTGGGTTTACTTGTGGAGTTTTGGTCCTTTTGGATCCTATAATCTTTTCTGCCTTATCTTCAGCAGGATTTGCTGAGTACCAGCTAATGTTTGCCTGTGGGTCTCCATATCTGTTTCCATCACTGACCATTAGATTGACTTTTATTTATTTGTTTATTTATTTATTTATTTATTTATTTATCTATTTATTGCAAGACCTCTGTAGTTCTATCCTAGGTCTCTGAGCCATCTATCTTCTGGGTCCTGGTGCTCTATGCAGTATGAAGGAAGGCATGGATGTCAAGATAATTTACCACATGGTTCACCACTCCCAAAATCTCTGTACTACCCTTACCCTAGCACATCCCACAGGCAGAACAAACTGCAGGCAAAAGGTTATATGGCTTTGTTGGTGTCCCAATTGCTTCATTAGAATTCTTGATTGTGCCCTTTCCGCCGACCGACCCTGGAACTAGATGTGAGGAGACTACCAGGAGATGCAAGACCATCCAGAGTTGTGGACATTGAATTCCTGGCCCCCAAACATCACTGGGTCAAAAGAGGAGATAGAGAGACCCACCTGCACCCACTAAAAGAAGACATGGGAAGAACAGAATAAGATTTCACTCAACAACAGAAAGACCAATAAGACACCACCAGAATCTAGGCACTCCACTCCAGCAAGATCTGAAAAGCCCAACACAGAGCATGAAGATGAGATGGACCTCAAAAATTATGTCAGCAAGATGATAGAGACCTTTAAACAACAAAATAACTTAAAGAAATGGAAGAAAAAGCAAACAAAAAATTACAAGAAATGGAGGAAAAGACAAACCAGAAAATTTAAGAAATAAACAAATTTCTTAAAGAATCTAAAGAAGGCCAAGAAAAAACACCCAAACAAGTAAAGGAAGTTCTTGAAACAGTTCAAAGCATGAAAGCTGAAAGAGACACAATAAAGAAAACATAGAATGAGGTGATTCTGGAAATGGAAAGGCTGGATAAACAATCAGGAACAAAAGATGTGAGTATAACCAATAGAATTCAAGAGATGTAAGAGAGTATCTCAGTTGTTGAAGACTGACTAGAGGATATACATTCATCAACCAAAGAAAACCTCAAATTCAACAAATCCCTAACACAAAATATCCAGGTAATATGGGACACCTTGAAAAGACCAACCTAAGAATAATAGGTGTAGAAGAAGGTGAAGAAACACTGCTCAAAGGTACAGAAAACATATTCAACAAAATCATAGAAGAAAACTTCCCCAACCTACAGAAGGATATGCCTATGAAAGTACAAGAAGCTTACAGGACACCAAACAGACTGGACCACAAAAAGAAGTCCCCCCAACACATAATAGTCAAAACACCAAATCTACAGAATAAAGAGAAAATATTAAGAGCAGCAAAGAAAAAGGCCAAGTAACATATAAAGGCAATCCAATCAGAATCACACCTGACTTCTCAAAGGAAACTCTGAAAGCCAGAAGGTCTTGGATAGATACCCTACAAGCACTAAGGGAGCATGGATGTCAACCCAGACTACTGTACTCAGCAAAACTTTCAATCACTATAGATGGAGAAAACAAGATATTCCATGACAAAAAACAGATTTAAACAATACATATCCACAAATGCAGAACTACAGAAGGTTCTGGAAGGAAAACTCCAACCCAACGAACATAACTACACTCACAAAAACACTGGCAATAGATAATCTAATTTTACCAAACACAAAAAGAAACAGGAGGGCTAAATCCACACGCAATGACACCACCAACAATAAATCAAAAACAAAGAAGAACCAATGAACAATGGACATTAATATCCATAAATGTCAATGGTCTTAACTTACCCATAAAAAGATATAGGCTAACAGAATGGATAGGAAGAGAGAATCCATCCTTCTGCTGTTTACAAGAAACATACCTCAATTTCAAAGACAGGAGTTACCTCAGAGTAAAAGGATGGGAAAAAATTTTCCAATCAAATGGGCTCAAGAAAAAAGCTGGTGTAGCAATCCTAATATCTAACAAATTAGACTTTAACCTAAAAGCAATCAAAAGAGATGAAGAAGGTCATTTCATACTCATCACAGGAAAAGTCCATCGATATGAAGTCTCAATCCTGAACATCTATGCCCCAAATACTAAAGCACCCACATTTGTAAAAGAAACATTACTAAAGCTCAAATCACACACAAAACCACACACACTTATAGTAGGAGACTTCAACACCCCCATTACACCACTAAACAGGACCACCAGACAGAAACTTAACAAAGAAACAAAGGATCTGACAGAAGTTATGACACAACTTGTTTTAACAGATATCAATAGAATATTCCATCCAAACACAAAAGAATATACCTTCTTCTCAGCACCACATGGAACCCACTCTAAAATTGACCACATAGTTGGCAGCAAAGCAAACCTCCACAGTTACAAAAGAATTGAAATAACCCCCTGTATCTTATCAGACCACGATGCATTAAAGCTAGAATTCAACAGCAATACAAATTGCAAAAAACCTACATACTCATGGAAAATGAATAACTCCCAATTGCACCTTTCCGGGGTTGAGGAAGAAATAAAAAAAAAATTAAAGACTTCCTAGAATTTAATGAGAATGTAGACACAACATACCCAAACTTATGAGACACTCTGAAAGCAGTGATAAGAGGGAAGTTCATAGCACTAAGTGCCCACATGAAGAAACTGAAGGAAAGTCACATTAGACAATTGACAGAACAACTGAAAGCTTTAGAGCAAAAAGAAGCAAACACACCATGGAAGAGTAGACACCAGGAAATAATCAACCTGAGAGCTGAAATCAACAAAGTAGAAACTAGGAAAACAGTGCAAAGAATCAATGAAACAAAGAATTGGTTCTTTGAGAAGATCAATAAGATAGACAAACCTTTAGCCAAACTACCCAAAAGGCAGAGAGGGAGCATGCTAATTAACAAAATCAGAAATGAAAAGGGAGATATAACAACGGACACTGAGGAAATCCAGAGAATCTTTAGGTCATACTTTGAAAACCTGTACTCCACAAAATTTGAAAATCTAAAGGAAATGGACAGCTCTATGGATAAATATCACTTACCAAAATTAAATCAAGATCAGAAAAACAGTTTAAATCAACCTATAACCCCTAATGAGATAGAAGCAGTAATCAAAAGCCTCCCAACCAAAAAAAGCCCAGGGCCAAATGGTTTCACTGCAGAATTGTACCAGAAATTCAAACAGGAGCTAATTCCAGTACTCCTCAAACTTTTCCGCACAAGAGAAGCAGATGGGATATTGCCAAACTCTTTTTGCAAGGCTACAATCACTTTGATACCCAAGCCACACAAAGATAAGACAAAGAAAGAGAACTACAGACCGATATCCCTCATGAACATCGATGCTAAAATACTCAATAAAATATTGGCCAACCGAATCCAAGAACATATCAGAAAAATCATCCACCATGATCAAGTAGGCTTCATCCCAGGGATGCAAGGATGGTTCAACATATGAAAATCCATCAATGTAATCCACCATATAAACAAACTGAAAAAGAAAATCCACATGATCATCTCACTAGACACTGAAAAAGCCTTTGACAAAATCCAATATCCCTTCATGATAAAGATCTTGGAGAGAACAGGAATAACAGGAGCATATCTAAACATGAAAAATGCAATATACACCAAACCAATAGCCAACATCAAACTAAATAGAGAGAAACTCAAAGTGTTTCCCCTAAAATCAGGAACAAGACAAGGCTGTCCACTCTCTCCATATCTCTTCACTATTGTACTTGAAGTTCTGACTAGAGCAATAAGACCAGAATAGGGGATCAAAGTGATACAAGTTGGAAAGGATGAAGTCAAATTTCACTAGTTGCAGACAACATGATAGTCTATATTAGTGACCTGAGAAGCTCTACCAGGGAACTCCTACAGCTGATAAACCCCTTCAAGAAAGTAGTAGGATACAAAATTAACTCAAAAAAATCAGTAGCCCTACTATATACAGATGATAAATCCAATGAGAAAGAAATAAGGGAAACATCACCTTTCACAATATCCACAATCAACAAAAAATATCTTGGGGTAACACTAACCAAAAAAGTGAAAGACCTGTACAATAAGAACCTTGAGACTAAAGAAAGAAATTAAAGAAGATACCAGAAAATGGAAAGATCTCTCATGCTCTTGGATAGGTAGAATTAACATAGTAAAAATGGCAATCCTGCCAAAAGCAATCTACAGATTCAATGCAATCCCCATCAAAATCACAACACAGTTTTTCACAGACATTGAAAGAACAATACTCAACTTTATATGGAAAAAAAAACCCAGGATAGCCAAAACAAATCTTTACAATAATGGATCTTCTGGAGGCATCACCATCCCTGACTTCAAGCTCTACTATAGAGCCATAGTTCTAAAAACAGCTTGGTATTGGCACAAAAATAGACATATAGACAAATGGAATCGAATTGAAAACATTGTTATTAACCCACGCACCAAAGAATAACTTATTTTGGACAAAGGTACTAAATCTATACAATGGAAAAAATATAGGACCTTCAACAAATAGTGCTGGCACAATTGGATTCAGACATGCAGAAGATTGCAGATAGATCCACACCTGTCACCATGCAAAAAACTTAAGTGCAAATGGAACAAAGATCTCAGCAAAAATCCAGCCACACTGAATATTCTAGAAGAGAAAATGGGAAATACCCTTGAACCAATTGGCACAGGAGACCACTTCCTGAACATTACGCCAGTAGCACAGACATTGAGGTCTGCAATTAATAAATGGGACCTTCTGAAACTGAGAAGCTTCTGTAAGGCAAAGGACACAGTCAGTAAGACAAAACAAGCACCCACAGAATGGGAAAACATCTTCACAGATGCCACATCTGACAGAGGGATGATTTCCAAAATATATAAGGAGCTCAAGAAGCTAGCCACCAAAACATCAAACAATGAAATTAAAAAGTGGGGTGCAGACCTAAATAGAGAATTCTCAACAGAGGAATCTAAAATGGCTGAAAGACACTTAAGAAAGTGCTCAAAATCCTTGGCCATCAGAGAAATGCAACTCAAAACAACTCTGAGATACCACCTCATACCTGTCAGAATGGCTAAAATCAAAAATACCAATGACAATCTATGCTGGAGAGGATGTGGAGAAAAAGAAACACTCCTCCATTGCTGGTGGGATTGTGAACTTGTAAGACCACTCTGGAAATCAGTATGGCGTTTGCTCAGAAAAATGGGAATCAGTCTACCTCAATATCCAGCCTTTCCTCTCTTGGGTATATACCCAAATACTGCATATTCACACAACAAAGACATATGTTCAACCATGTTCATAGCAGAATTGTTTGTAACATCCAGAACCTGGAAACAACCTAGATGCCCCTCAACTGAAGAATGGATAGAGAAAATGTGGTACATTTATACAATGGAGTATTTCTCAGCAGAAAAAAGCAATGGAATCTTGAATTTCGAAGGCAAATGAATGTAGCTAGAAGAAACCATCCTGAGTGAGGTAACCCACTCACAAAAAGACAAATATGGTATGCCCTCACTCATATATGAATTTTAGACATAGATCAAAGTATTACCAACCTATAATCCTCTTCACCAAGGAAACTAGGAAACATTAAGGATTCTAAGTGATAAATGGACCCCAGGAATGGGAAGTGGCATGAACTCATGAGCTAATTGGGAGCATGAGGGTAAGGGAGAGGGAGTTTCCACAATAAGAGCAGGAGGAGCGGAGTAGAGGAGAGGAAATGGAGGAGCAGAAATATTGAGTCGGAAGAAGAATAAAGGAGAGAGAGCAGGGTGAGAGATACCATATTAGAGGGAGCCACTATAGGTCCCAAAAGAGAACTGGAACAAGGGAGATCTCCAGAGACCTACCAGGATGACACGATCTGACAATCCAGGCAATGGAGGAGAGGATAACCTAAAAGACCTTCCCCTAAAATGAGACTGATGACTACTCTTTATGCCATCCTAGAGCCCTCATCCAGTGGCTGTTGGAAGCAGAGACAGACATCCACAGATATACACTGAGCTGAAATCTGTAATTTAGTTGAAGAGAGGGAGAAATGAAGAGCGAAGGGGTCTGTACTAGGTGGGAGAAACCCACAGAAACAGTTGGCCTGAACAAGGGGGAGCACGTAGACCCCAGATGCTGTCTGGGAGGCCAGTACAAGACTTATCCAGACCTCTGAACATGGATGTCAATAAGGAGGCATCTGCACTCCAGGGAGCCTCTGGTAGTGGATTAGTATTTTTCCCTGGTGTAAGTAGGGACTTTGAGAGTCCATCCCATGTGAATCGATACACTCTGGCCCTGGACACATGGGGAAGGACTCAGTCCCAGCACAGAAAGATTTGGTGGACTCTGCAGAGCTCCCATTGGGCGCCCTACCCTGCCTAGGGAGTGGAGGGTGGATGGGGTGGGCGGTAGGTTGAGGGTGGGGGAAGAGGGATGGGGGTGAGGGGAGGGAGAGGGAGAAGGGACTTACATGTGAAACAAGCTTGTTCCCTAACTTGAACTAAAAAAAATCTGAAAAAAAAAAAGAGCAGGCCCTGAAAGGTTCAGGCATTATGCTGGCCTGCCCCTGTTACCTGGTGGAATCCACTCAGGCAATACCCTGGTCAGCCCAAGGTTCCATGGGAAAGAAGTCTGCACGCAGGTGCAGAGGACCCCTTTAAAAGATAGGCCCCTGCCCTCTCTCTCTCTCTCTCCCCCTGTTCCTACTCTCTGTCCCCCATCTCTCTGTTTCCCGCTCTGTCTCTCTATGGCGACCGGCCATGGCGGTCAGCCATTACCCTGTTCCTCTTCTTAGTCTATCCATTCTACCGGGCCTTATAATAAATTTATAGTCAATATGTCTGTCTCAGCAATTTCTCTTTTCTTCTTTTTAAACAAAAGAATAACAGGCCCTTCCAGTGATCCACTGATACTAAATGAACTCATCATAACAATAACAGGATGGGATAAGACTAGGCAAAAACAAAACAACTAATACTCAAAACAAACAGCAACAATACCCTTTATATCAAGGCTGGACAAGACAAACCCAGTGGGACAGGAAGAGTCCCATAAGCAGGCAAAAAGTGAAAGATATCTCAACTCTCACAAAAACCCCAAGCTAAACAGCCACAGCATTTATGCATAGGGCCTAAGGCAGACCCAAGCAGTCTCTGTGGTTACTCCTTTCATCCTCTGGCCCTCAAGTCTTTCCACATTCTCTTCCTCAATGTACCGTGAGTGTTGATGTGAGAGTTGTTTTGTATCTAAGGAGATTGGGCTACATGACTCTTCTATTTGATTGGTTGTGGTATACTATAAAGGTCACCATCTGTTGAAGAGAAGGTTCCCTGATGAGAGGTGAGGACTAACAGTTATCCAAGGCTACAATGAAAATATTTAGAATATAGTTAGGGATTATGCTCT